>NW_024885344.1:1777512-1826123 GCF_019232065.1 Centrocercus urophasianus
TCTCTTCTCTTCTCTTCTCTTCTCTTCTCTTCTCTTCTCTTCTCTTCCCTTCTCGCCACATTACTACTGCATAAACTCTGTTCCTTTTCCCTTTCTTAAATTTGACTCTGACAAACAGTTACACCACGAAGGAACAGGCAAAGGAAACAGCTGGAACTGTGACCAAAGGGCAAGGATGACTGATATTTCACACCTTTTTCTTTGGTTCATAAATCCAATTCCAGATTATAAGTGCTCATAACTGCCTACCTAAATTAATCACGGTCATAAATGTACATCATATCATATAGCAGTCAGGCTTAATGGATTGTCTTTTACCACCACAAAGCTGTTTCTCTCAGCTGTTTCACCACAAACATTAATCTCAACTTCTTAATCAACCTTCTTTCATATGAGGTCTCATGTTACAAATTCCTCTCTTAGGTCTCTCATTTAAAGCCTTCTTTCATTTCTGCAAGACTGTCCAGCTCAGAAATTATTGTATCAACTTACTGAATCGAGATTTGTAATTTGTGGTTGCTCAACCCATTCCAATGAGCTAAAAACCTGCAGCATGTTCATGCAAGACACAATTACCTACTCTGAGATGCCAAGCCTCTTTATGTTCCATTGATGTGAACAGAAAATGAAGAATTTGAAAAAAAAAACCAACCTGGCCAAAGCCAGGTTGGTTACCAAATAAAACTACAAGCATTAGCTTTCAGATTGGATGTGAAGCGATGCTGAAGTAGTGCCATCAGCTTCTGGAAAATTCCTTTAATAAGGAGGCAGGAAAAAAAAGGCAGGCTTTTGCTCATAATGTTTTATTGAAATTTTATCATGTTTTTAGCAGTGGACAGACACCTCGTGCTTTTCGGTTTCTTATAACTAACAGATTCAAGAAAGTACACAAAGTAGAAGATTTTCAATGGTTGCGTGCTGAAGATGGAACAAAAGGAAAAATATCCTAAGTCAAAGTCTTTTACTCAACACAGGTCAACTTCTAAAGCTTTTACAAATATTCTTATTACTTTCTTTAAAAGTGAGGCATCCTGCATTCAAAATTACAACTGGCATGCCATGACCTTGCCATGAGTAAAAGTCAATTACAACAGAGAAAAATCTTTTGGAAGTCCTTCTCTTACGCCTCTTTTTGCTTTTTCAAAAAATAAATCAGTGTAAGTCATAAGTCATTATAAGTACATTTGATAATGTAGAAATTGAACCCAGTGAGAGAAATTATTCTAAAACTTGTTCTCTGTAATTAAATCTGTCGTTTTGGTAAAGTACTACCAGGTACACATTAGAGTATATACTACTAAACTGTACTAAACACAGGGGGGCAATCCTTCCCTTTTACATCAGAGATTTAATGCAAGACAGCATGCAAAATACTGAAAACCCTTTTACTATCATTTGTGCATTTTTGTATTTGTTTGGAAGGTGAATTGCAGCTATAGGAGAGGATGCAGTCAATCAGAAAGGTTATTTCACCAACAGGCCATTCAATAGCAATAAACTGTTACCAAAGTGAGCAACATACTGGGTGTAGTAAACAGTGCCATATCTCATAAATTTTGCATGTATGGATATGCTTTGTGACAATGCATCCACAATCACCCTAGAGTTGAACTAACCTTCACATGGAAATAGTTGGCAAAGTAGTTTGCAAAATCATTCAACTGGAGCATCTCTGAAATATCTATAAAGCATACTGAAGATACTGGATAAAGTATGAAGTGTATAGCAATTATTCATGAAGGAACATTTTATGGCTTTATGGTTTGGTGGCTTTCAGAAAGTACCCTTGAAATATATTGCCAGCAAGTGATAAAATCACTAGCATAAGGTAGTATAGAAATTTTCTTGCTTCAGGTTGAACGACCTTTCCCAAATACATTCTGTAGATAGAACTTGTTTTAAAAATGGATTAATTTAGCAGTAGCAAGCATGACAACTTGTTCTAATAGAATATGCATTGTTAGTTTTCCCTTTTAGGAAGGTTTCATCTATGGGAGTGCATGTCTCTCTCCATAGGATCTATTCACACACTGATTTAATAACTGCTTTCCCTTCCTGCCCAGAACAGCCTGGGTTTCTATCACAAGTGGTTTATGTTATCTCTTAAATTCAGTTTGCAGCACTTTTGATCTAAGTACCCCCACCATGTACGGGATTTATACACGTTTCATGTTAGGTAATCCGCATAACTAATCCTAATTTGGATGTACTTCTTTCAAAATGATGGACAATTGTGGATTTAATTTAAACCCTCTGACACTTACTTCTCAGTCTGGCGTGCGAGTGTTTGGCAAAATATTTTTGGACACGTCATCAGAAGAATTATCTGTTTGTACATACACATCAGTAGAGATATCCGTGAGTTAGAGATTTACATTTTCCAGTTGAACGTTAGAACGTTCTGTGAAATGCCTAATTTTCACCTGCTTTTTTGAGTTGAAAGACATTGCTCTTTGTTATGTCAAACTCCCATAATTTTCTTCTGAGCTTTTACAGATGTCTCCCTCCCATTTGTCACCTTCCTCTCAGCTGGTTGTGTTAAACCCATAAACTGCTCTATCTGTAGACCCTCTAATCTTTCCATCGTCTTTGTTTCCTTCGCTGGGATTCCTTTCAATCTGTGATTTTTAACACTTTTTGGTACATACAACTGTGAGTCATTCAAGTTTAGACAGAGTTATGAATGTTAACCTCCATAGGTAATACAGCTCTGAAAGGCATTATATATATTACACTATAAAATTATCCCAAACTGCAGATAGATACCTTTATGTAAACATTATGGGTATAACGCTAATAAAAGCCACAGAATCAAATCCCAGCCCTCTGAAATCACAGGGATTCTTCTCATCATCATCAACGTGGTCAACATTACTATGTAGATTTTTTTACAGTGGAGTCAGCCTTCTGTTTTGTAATCTATCATTTTCAGTCAATTTGCCAGTCCAAAATTGAGTTTGCGTGCAATATATTTATAATGCAGGGACACAAATACTCTGAAAGACTCATTCGCGAGTCTCTTTGCCAAAATCTGATAGAAAGGAAATTTATCTGACTGCAGAATTAAATTTCTAGCTCTTGCCTTCATCCCATTGAGATTTACAAAAGAAAAACAGGAAACCAATCAAGTTCTTCACATGAATAGCAGTAGACAGTTCTGACAGTCTGGCATGCATAGCTTCTCTCTCCCTTGCCCTCAAAAACATATTTCACTTCACTACAAGATTTCCTAAGTCAACAGCAACTTAGGAATTAACTTGAATTAACTTGGATTTCTTTTGTTCTTCTGTTCTTGTGATGTCTCTGCTACATCAGTGAATCTGTAATCATTGTAGTCTGATTCTTCTTTCTTTATATCTTCCTTCTTTTAACATTTGAATCTTTTTCTTTTCTTCTCTTTTTTTTTTCCCCTTTCCAGAATTTGCAACTATGGTGGCTGAATCATAAAGGCTTTAAGCAATGCAAACCCTCCACCCATCCTTCACTGCCCAATTGCAACCACCTCCCGCTGACTGCTTTGGCTCCTGTTCTATTTATTTATGTTATTTTATACTCAGCTCTGTTCTCTGCAATCCTGCAACTCTGTAACTGTGCTGAAAGACACTGTTAAAATAATAAAGGTCACATCAATCTGGGCTCCACTCTCTCTCACTATCACTTGTTTCTTATTTCATGTAGTTTTGGCAGACGTTGAGTGAAAATTTTCTTTATTTTATTTATTTATTGCTGACACCCCTGCTTCTTTGGGATAATTATTTGGGATAAAACTTGCACAAAATGAGTCATTCAGTTCAGGCTCTGAATTGTGGCAGAACTGACTGCATTATTTTTAAGCCATAGATGGATGCATACTCATAGCCTGGAAAATCACTAGCAATGGCAATCACCCAACTTCATTTGGCAGTTTGTTCTTCTGACTTAATCAGTTGTTATAGCTAAAATGAATTTCCTACATGTTAACCTACATCTTCTTAATGCATTCCGGTGACTGCTAAACTATTTGTATAGTTTGCTAAATCTGCCTCATGCAGGGGGATTTTAAGATTTGACAAGAGTATCAGTAGTTGCTCATCATGCACAGGGATAACTTTGTAAAGTGTTGAAGTGTGATCACTTTTGAAACACAGGGTATATTTATTAGCAGTGTTATACAAGTACCTGGGACAGAAAGGATGCATTACTCAAAAGAGACAACATTATGTATGTGAGGAAAGAAGCATCAAGATTTGGCTGTGATGCTAATGCTGACATTCCCGCTGTTAAACTGGAGTATCAAATACGTTTATATTAAAAAGTGTATCTTCTACAACTATCAAAAACAGTGAACATCTTTCTTAGAGTTACATTTAGGAAACTGAGATTCAGACTACAGAAGCAAGTAGCCAACAGTAAGGCTATGACAGAGCAAAGAACCAAACGCTTCTTTCCCAAATCTTTGTCAGTAACTTTGAAACAAATCTACTGCTTTTTTTTTTTGTTTTGTTTTTAAATAAAAGTTTAGAGTGGAAATAAATCACTTTTAGACAACATTTCTCCCACATTGTGACAGAACATTGATTAACACCTCAATTAACAGGAAAGGTATCTTCCATTTCTTGATTCCAAACTACTCCCTGCAGCAATAATATCTCAATCCACTCTGATTATCATTAATCTCATATTAAAAAAAAAAAAAAAGGTTAAGATTGAAACTATCACCACCACGTTGTACAGAGCTCCATTCTCTGCCACAGCAATTGCTGATGCTACTTGCAAACCCAATAAACACTCCCTAAGTCCATCCTAGGTTTTCCCTCTACAGTCACTTACAAGGAAGACTTTTTGCTGAAGCTGCTGTTCACCCAAAAGAAATCCTCTAGTTTTGCACAATGTATATACGGATCTGAAAAATGTATTGATTTTTAAGTATCCAAATAAAGCAAATGAAAATGTACTGCAACGAAGAGAGATGGTTTATTTATTTTTTTTCTCGGCAGCTGCTGACCTCAAGTGGTAATGAGGCGTAATTGCAAAAGTACAGAGGCCCACAGAAAAAAATGTTAGTCCCACGAACACAGAAGCATCCCGAATAAAGATCCATTTAATCAAAGAAATACCATAAAAATCGTTATACAGCCAAAGGCTTTTATGTTCTCTGTCTGTCTTACATTTTAATACATCTTTGTGTGTGATTAAAAAAGCCTGTAATTTTATCCAGGACTTTGCCAAAAAAAAAAAAAAAAAAAAAAAAAAAAAAAGGCACAATAGAACAAATGGCAAATAATGAATCTACCAAGTTATTTACAGCACTCTATTGGAAATAAAGCAAGTTAAAGTAACTTTCATTGAGATATTTTACTGGTATAAAAGCCTGAAGACTCCAGTGATTCCTACATCAGTCTGTTTTCACACTAGTCCCTCAATCACCCCTGAACAAGCATCACTTAGGGTCTAATCAGCCTATATTTTTCCATTGGATAAGATTAAAAGAACTATCCTTTTACCTTCAGACAGAAAGAGTTACAATCAGAATACCACTTACAATACATTCAGAGACTTCCAACATAGCACCTTCACTTTTCATGGTAGACAGTACTTGATATTCTAAACAAGAACCAACATCTCACTATCCACACCTTTCGTTAGTTTGTGCAAGTACGCAGCCAGCATACCTGGGTCATCTACCCACACCATCAGAACTCTCAAACTCTGCTTTAAATCATTATTCTTAACTGGATTTCAAATTCAGCATTCAAACTTCAGCATTTTATGCCTTTAGCAGTAGAGGAAAAAAAAATACAGGTGTCTAAAAAAACCCACGTTGTCCTGTGATGTACAATTTCGTATAGAAAGATGTGTTAATTTGCACAGAAATTAAGCTTCTCTGAGAAACATCTACCTTAATTTTCTTTACTGGCATTATCATCTTTGTTATGAATATTAAATCCTCTGCAGTTTATTTTACCCCCCAGTTGTAACGCAGCAGAAGTTACCAAGCAAACAAACAAACATAGCAACAATTTCATCATCACATCAAAGATAAAATCTTAAATAAGCAACACACGTCCCTTCATCAGGTATAAAACCAGTGGCTTGAAACAAGACTCAACTGGATGATTTAAGATAAGAAAATTACTTTTACCCATACAAAGAAGATACTACTTGTTCATATTGATATTATATATTGCTAGAAAAGAAACTGAGATCTCTCTCAGGTGCAGCTCAAAAGGAAGAAGCAGATCCCCAAGTCATAGGCAAAATATGATTTCCTGACAAAGGACAAAACATCCAACAAAGAAGATCTACACTAACAGATCATCATCAACTCTTAACATTTCTAAGATCGCTGTCTGCCAGTACCAAATCTTTAACCAACAAACACATAATTGTTTATGCTTTACAAGGTCCTGCCAAGCTTTTAATAGAGTTTCATGGATCAGCAATTTCCCACATGCCTTATTTTTGGAACCAATGGACTGGAGGCCATAACACCTGTTCGTTCTGCAAAAACTGAGGTAGAATTTATATTTACAGTCTATCCACCGGTCACGAGCGTATCACTGCCTAACGTCCCATGAATGCCATCACTCTTCAGTTCATTGAAGAAAAGCTTTCTCATTTGCTTCTTTTGCCTCCTCTGACTTTGCATCTTCGAGTGAAGAGTAAGGACACTTTCCCCCAGATTCTAAATACTTTTGAACACTGGAAATGCATTCACACTCTCCAGCAACACCACTTGAACAAAGCCTCTAAGCATCGACAATATTCCATCTGAAACAGTTAATGCTGTTCTTGCTATGGAATTAAAAATTACATAATTTTGCAGGTTTTTTTTTTTAAATAAGTTTTGCCTCAACCAAACAATTCAACACTGAAGAGTGCAAATTTACACGAGGTTTCCTGAAGACACAAATTAGCCCACAGGATTTATACCAACGAGCGTAAAGCACAAAAGAAGTTCATTTGAATCTAAAATCCCAGGTGGGGATTTATGCTGTCAGCAGATAAAGAAAACAATTTTATTTATAAATTAGTTGCGAATGAAAGAGAAATTTCAGAGCATAAATCAAACTATCAAAATCAAGCTGTGATTAAAGTTTTTGCTGACATTTTTGTAAGAATGTCAAAGATGCAAGACTGTAGACTTCAGTACATGCAAGTCATTGGAACACCTCCCCTAGGTCCTGGCCTCTCTCATTGCTCAGTGTGTGCGAATGTGAATTGCTGCACAAACTCACCTTCATTCAGAAAGAATATTTTGGCAGATTCTCTTTCCCAAAGAGAAACACTCTTTAGAAATTCCACTCCTAAAACAGCTTCTCAATTAAATAAGTGAGAGCAAAGCAAAATGCTTCTGAAGGAGGTTAGCTGTGATAATGAGCGATCAGTTGTCAAAACCTTCCCACACTGTAGGATCTCCTACTGTGGGACAATTACTTCACATGGGAGGAGGTACATTTCTGGTTACTGCTCTCCTACTTAATAAAGTGACAAAGCTTGACAAAGCTTGGTATACATCTAAACACAAAAATTAATATAAATGCAAATAGTAGAGTCGCTTCTCCAGCTGCCAAATAAATAGAAGGAACTGCAATAGCTGCAAGAATATAGTGATACAAAAACAAAAGGATCTAAATAAAAACACTGGAAGGTACTTAATTAGGCAATATATCATGTAGCTAGAAAAGATTTTTTTTCATAAACTTGTTTGGTCTCCCATCTAGGAAAATCTAAGAGAAAGGATCTTGTCAGTGCCTGAATGAGAATGGCCAACTCATAATACTACAGGTTTTAATTCTAGGGGATACTCATCTTGAGCCATTAACAGCTCACCTACAAAAATACAGATGGTTTCACTCTAAGTGGTACCACGCTGGCATTAAAAAACAGATGCTCAAGCTGCCAACTGGAAAGAATACAGTAACTATCTGCTGATTCCAACTTTGCCACTTCAGAGCTTGAGCTGGAGAAAGTGAGGTCAAATGTCTAATAGGCACTAGATGGACAGGCCATGGGTTGCTGAAAAGCCAAATAATTTAGAACCATCTTTCTGTTTCGGAAATGTTGCCTGGAAGGGTACTTTGTGAATTTCAATGATTAGCTAACTTCATTTTCCAGTAGCTCCATAATGCAATGCTGTTTTAAAAATGTATCATTATATATGAAAATAGAAAGGTAAGAGTAAATTATCAAGCACTTATTACTGCTCTAATATAGAGACAAATTAGAATAATGTGGCTTTGCTAATTTTAGGCTTCCTTCTGTAAATGAATGAAGATTTGCTGTCTTAAAACATTTGCATTCCATCCCCCTTTAAAGTAATTTTCAATTTTGCTGGATACAGCACAACTGCATCCACTCTTTCAGCTGCAACGGGTTGTTGAAATTGAGCTATTGCCCAGCACCTGCTCTTAGTCAGACAGCTCAAATCAGAGGTTAGGGGAAAAAATAAAGATTTTATGTAATTGTAATGCAAGTCTCCTTTCAGCTTTGCTGCAGTCAGTGTTCAATTATGTTCTGTAACAATCTCCATTACTAGAGCCAGTGTTTTTCTGTTCCTTCCTGCATGCATTAACTCTCTTGTTTGCACGTGATAGCCTCCTTAGCAAAGCAGAGGAGTCTTAAGAGACATTTATCCATAAATTTAATGATCCTACATCTTTTTCTTTGCCTGCTGAGGATCCTGGCGTTCAAGTGTATTTTCATTTTGAATGCTCCAAAGGAAGATAACCGGTATAATGTAAGTTATTTCTCAACGAAGGCCTAATAGGTCAAAATTAGCCTAAAATTTCACCTAGTCTACTGAGTACAAACAACAGAGCAGGTTAACAATGAAGGGCTCCCCATGTAATTTTTTTTGTATGCTATTTTTACAAGCACGAGATCCTACTCATTCAGAATTTTTATTAGCTCACTCTGTGGCCAAGTTGTTTAAGACTTCGTCAGAAGCAGGATCCACATCTGTAGGAGAAAAGTGATGAAGAGTTCATCTAGCAAGGCTTGACAGCAAATGGGAAGGAAGTAGCTGGTGTGAGCATCTACTGGGAATTAAGGAGGGGGATTTTTGCTTTTAATATTAGAGAGCTAGAAATTCATGGCGAGAGAAAGCTGTAACATAGAGGCCAGAGGGTGAACAACATAGAA
Organism: Centrocercus urophasianus; assembly: GCF_019232065.1. NCBI lineage: Eukaryota > Metazoa > Chordata > Aves > Galliformes > Phasianidae > Centrocercus > Centrocercus urophasianus. The sequence continues at coordinate 1,786,636 of NW_024885344.1, forward strand.
ATTTGGGATTTGGGGAGATAAAAATCCAGAGCAGGTGATTAGAGTGAGGATTTGAATAACTTGGAGAAGGAGAGGTTTTATTATATTATCAACACATTATCATAAATTGACCTTGAAAAGAAAGGACAAACATAGGATGGAAAAGTTTGTGCCTAAATAATAACCTTTTAGACAAGCGGAGATGGTAGAAAACAGCAAGATGCAGACTCCTCATTTCTTTTAGGAGTCTCAAGTATTTCTTTTTTCTGCCTCCCATGAAAGCTGTGGTCACATGGCTGATTCTCAGCTGTCAGGAAAGGCCAAAAAATTCTAACAGTCACGGTGGCAGAGAAAATCCTGAAAATTCAAACCCTAAAAACTTAGGAACAGTATAAAAAAAAACCATCACCACTTACTTTTTATAAAACTAATTATCTGGATGCAGACTGTCTTATAGTTTTAATATAAGAGGTAGTACTAGTGTAAAGCCAGCAGTTGCTTTTTAAGCACTGACAGCAGCCAGAGATCCAAAAAAAAAAAATTTTCCAGCTGATCAGCTGATACCATGACCATCATCACCACATAACAAATGGCACCATGAAATTATGGGTAGCACAACCAAAGACGTCACACATTCTTATATTCTGTATCTTACAGCCCCTTCCCCACAACGCAGAAGCAAATTCAGCGTTGCTTAGGAGCACAAGAGTGGCTGCTCCAATAAGAGCATACTCAGAGCTGGGAAAGGTGCAGGCCTCATGCAAGGACACACTAAATCCTTAGTCCCAACAAATAAACCACTACTAAGAAATCTATATTACATGAAGACTTCTGCATGAGGCTTCAGATTCCAAATCAGCTATCCATGTCTAATGCTTTGGGCTATACTGCTAAAAACTGCATAAAGATTAGGATTCTCTTCCCAGTATTTTTCCTAGCCTTACTATTTTTCAGTGCAATCTGACACTAAACTGTGACTCTGATTTTCCTATTTACTATATGCAAGAGCAAACAAATAAGAAAGAATCAAGCTGGAATTTTTCCAGGCATATTCAGAATAATTATTCCAAGTAACTCTCCTTATCTTTGTCCTTGTGGATTTGAACACATCCTTGAGAAATCTGTCCCTCATTCCATATTCATCAGAATAGAGGACAAAACAGTTAAAACCAGCATGCTCAAACCGAGTCTATAACCTTGCAGAGACATGTACTCTACGTATAATAATTTACCACTTTCTTATTGATGCTACAACCACCATTCATTCCTAACTTCCACTTTCCCAGTGTAGTACATCAGAAAGAAATGGCAGATTTGCCAGATCGGTCAGAAGTGCTGCTGTAGCTGCCAAAAAATCCTTTGGCTGATTCCACCATTTCATAATCATCTTCAATTTCAGTGCAGAGTCTCATCCAAAAAGCCTTCATGTCTCGGTCCCTACCACAAAAGAGAAAGATCAGAAGACCTGTTATCAACAGCAATATAGAAAGCATCCATATCCATACTTCTGTGCTAATAGTCTCACTTTGAATAAAAGAAACAAAAAGCAATCTTGAGGGATCCCCCCCTCGCTTCTTGCAGTTTTCAGAGCTCTCCAGACATATCACTAAATATTCATAGTTAACGTCGTGAGGATGCATACAGATTAAGAGCCACATGAACTCTGAATACTCATCAATTTTCAATTTTCAAGGTTTTTCTTACTCTGTTTTCTTACTCTGTTTTGTCATATTGTTTTTTTAGTAACGTAAGATTTAAAAAGGAACTGATGATACAGTTTGTATTTAAGCAAGTTCTTACCTAAAGATCTACTAATTCCTTTCACCAGCATTAATGCCCTCCTGAGAAGCATTGCTGACTCCTAGAATAGCTACATCAAAAACATCAGTCCATTCAAGACACAGGCTGTAACCTGCTCAACCCAGAACATACCCCAAATCTTTGAATCTGAAATACAAAACCAAGTCCTAGGAATATTACTGAGTTCTGCCTCACCAGAATCACTTTTGAACAGGCACATGTTGTGAAGGACATAACAAAGGGAATAGTTAAGCATCCCACAGACACACAAACCATTTATCAGTCTAAAGATCACATCACCTTCGTTTAATCCTTACTGCAAAGCCCTACTTCGCCTTGCTGTTGCCATTCTTTGCCACTCCTGCTGGAGCCACAGTACTATCTGGAACCTGATGAACTGTGAGCCCCACATGCTGTTTATTTGCTGCTTCGTGACCATTGCCTAAAGAAACGTGATTTCAAATTTCATGGTCCTGCAGCTGCCAGGGCAACTTATCCTGCTCGTATTAGGCAAGGGGCATTTCTGACTTGATAAAGAAATGAAATGGGTGAGTAAAGGAGTGCTCTATTTCTCTTTAGCTGCTAAGTACAGGATTTAACCTAATCAACACTTCTCTGGGGTAAGAACCTCATCCTGTGCTGTGGTTTTTGGTGTTTTGCTTTGTGTTATGTTTGGCTTGGTTTTTTTTCAAGCCTGCAGGGTTTCTTTCCCCCTCCCTCTTCATGTGTTCAAGATGAGAGAAGCTTCAGTGAGCACAGCTACCGGTACTCCAATTTATTCAGCAGCAACCCCTGTGGACTGCTAACAGCAGAATGCAATTTTGCTTGGATTATAAGGTGTAGATAAGTAATTCCATCCTTAATCTATCACTGTCAGTGCAGACAAGGGAAGGACTTTTACCTAGGAGAAATCAGGCAGAGGAAAAAATATATATAATGTATGGGGTAAAAGGACAGCTGAAATAAAGCAAGGATACAAGTGCATGCAGAGGGAAGCAGGAAAAGAAGAAATGAGACAAAGGACCAGGGTGCTAGAAGAAAAGTAAAGAATGTGATGAAGGATCTAGCCAGGTTCAAAGCAGAAATTCTCAATAGCAATGACAATTCCACTTCTGGCATAATCTATGCCTTCTATTAAACATCCCCAGAGTGAAATGGTAGAGATGTTTGAGACCTTGGTAAATGCTGATGGATAGTACTTTACATTTACATTATAGACATGATCAATAAATCTCAAGTACATCATAACAAAGCCTCAAAGCCTTCACATACAAACCTGTCAGTAAACTGGGACAATATTACAAATAGACAAGGATAATACAAAGGTTGCACAAATAGAACAGAATCACAGAACAGAAGGGGTTGGAAAGGAACTCTGGAGATCATCTAGTCCAAACCCCCGCTAAAAGTAGGTTCTGTGGAGCACATTGCAGAAGAAAGCTTCCAGGCAGGTTTTTAATATATCCAGAGACGGTTTTAAGTTGAAGGAGGGAAGATTTAGGTTGGCTATCGGGAGGAAGTCCTTCACCAAGAGAGTGGTGAGATGCTGGAACAGGCTGCCCAGAGAGGCTGTGGATGCCCCGTCCCTGGAGGTGTTCAAGGCCAGGTTGGATGGGGCCTTGGGCAGTCTGGTCTAGTATTAGATATGGAGGTTGGCAGCCCTGCATGCAGCTGGGGGGTTGGAGATTCACACTGTTGAGGTCCCTTCCAACCTGAACCATTTTGTAATTCTCTGAGACTCCACAACCTTGCTGAACAGCGTGTTCCAGTGCTCTGTAACCCACAAAGTAAAAAAAAAAAAAACCCACATTCTCATGTTCACACAGAACCTCCCATACTTCAGTTTGTGCAAGCTGCCCCTTGTCTTGTTGTGGAGCATCACTAAAACAGCCTGGCCCCATTCACTTAACTCCCACCCATTAGAGATTTCTAAGCACTGATATGTTCTCCCCTCAGCCTTATCTTTTCCAGGCTGAACAGACTCAGGGTTCTCAGCCTGGAAGCCAGAGAGGGACACAACATCAGGAACTGGTATTTATATGATGGTTTTTTTGGAGGAGGCTTGCAGAAGGTTATTCCTCCTAGATGTAGGACTCTACACTTGTTCCTGTCGAACCTCATCAGGTTCCTTCCTCCCTGCCCAACTCTCAGCCCGTGCAGTTCTCGCTGAATGGCACCACAGCCTTCTGGCGTGTAAACGAAGACGCAATAACACTCCCACCCCCGGCGTCCATTAACTACAACAGACGACTCCGCACCGGACCACCAAGCGCATGAGCAGAGCAGCCCGAGCTCTCCGGCCGCCCGTCAGGCGCATGCGCAGGAAAAGATCCCGCCATGCGTGTGAGTGTGAGCGCTTGTGCCTGGAAGATGCCATTGCTTGGAAAGGAGATAGGTGTAAGACAGAGGCTTTTCTACCTCACTCTCGCTTGTCTTTTCGCTTCTGAGTGCTTCCAAACTCCTATTCTGTAGACTTTTGCCCACAGCTTTATTATTTTCTACCCTTTTCCAAGTGAGTTAATTTTGGCTACGCGGTACTGTCCCCTGTGCTCTGCCCAATGACAAGTCGGTTCCCCATACGCAGGTAGTTGCTGGGCAGACAACATCCCGCGTAGCCATCCGTCCCACAGAGGCACCGCCTTCCGAGCGGTCTGCCCCGCCTCAGCCACAAGAAGGGCCGGGACCACGATTTGAGTGACAGGACGCTCTGAGGGCGGGCAAAGACACCGCAGCCAATAGTCATTCCTGCTAGCCTTGACGAGCAGAGCTCGCAGCCAACCGGGTTTAGCGCGCCGGAGGAAGGCGGGGCGCCCCGTTGCTAGGGCCGCGCTGTTGCTAGGGCCGCGGCAGAGCGCGGTGGCGGCTGCCGCCGCCTTCCCGACCCGCTACCTCCGCCTCCGCCTTTCTCGGGCCGGGGTGATGGTGAAGCTCTCCGCCAAGTGCCTGCTGGCAGGTGAGTCTGGCTTCCTCAGCGAGGCGGGAGCTCTGGGAGGGCGGGCCCTGCGGCCTGGCAGATCGGCAGGGCGGCATCCCCGGGGGATGGGGCGGTGGTTACCGCCTCCCCTGTTCGCGTGGGAGGGCGTGAAGCGCGGTGCGATCGGCTGGGGAAGGGCAGGGTCCGGAGCGAGTGGGTGTGGGAGGATGGGGGATGAGGGGAAGGGCGAAGAGAGCCTGCTTCACGAAGGCTTCTTTTTCCGCACGTGAACTGGAGGTTAATCTGAGGGGGGGGGAGGGGAAGTGAGGCGAAGACGGAGCTTTATTCAGTCAGGATGGATTAGAGGTGCTGAGAGCGAATTCAGCCGGCCTTCCTGCAGCAGCAGGAAGGAAAGGCTCACCGTTGAGCCCGTGGTATCAGCCAGGAGCACAGAACCAGAACGCCTTGCAGTGCAGACAGCTCTCCGCTTAACTCTTTGCTCCAAATGTGTTTTCTTCCATCCAGAATTAAATCTTCGTGGTTTTGTTTTGTTTTGTTTTTGTTTTTGCTTTTTGCTTGGAAGCAGGTAACTTGTCAGCTTGCACAAAGCCAAGTGCAAGCTTTGGCAAATGCAAAAGAGCGTTTCTCCCTGCTGCCCCCGTTGACAGTTACCATGGACAACATGAATGCCTTAACCATCTTCAAGATTTGCACATCACTTCCCGTTTGGAAGTTTCCAGGTCGCAATATAGGTTTTCTTTAATCAGCCGCCCAGGCTGATTCCATGACACTCCTGAACTCACACAGGTTTTCTTTGTGTGACTCAGTTATGTTCTTAATCCCTACTGGGTTTGAAGCTGCCCTTTCGGTTCTGTTCACAATGCAAACAACAGAAAGGCTCTGTTCTGTGTCCGCTTGTAGTGCTCCTAAGTACTAGGATAGTATGTGTATCTTGTTGAAAATAAGGAATTAATGCAGCAGACCAAGCAAAATAACTTCTTTCTTCCAGGAGAGACGACTATAATGAAATAGATGTAAGAGGCGAGAAACCGCAACCTAGAGAGAACAAGAGAATGCAATTACATTGGTAGAAGCAAAAACATGTGAGGTAGATCAAGAAACTCTTGTGTACCTAAGGAAATGATTGTGAGGAATAGAATGGCTGACAGTATTGGGAGCTGCACCGAGGTCAAGAGAACAACAGAGGGGAAAAGACTTTTGTTAGTAGAGGAGAGGCTATTAACTTGACAATAGAAAGCGATTCCTGTGTTATCTCAAGGGTAATTTACAGACACAGACCAAGATTGGAGCTTACTTTGGAGACACCATGAAAGGGTTTTCTTTGTAAAAAAAAGATACTTGTCGGTAGCAGGCATTTTAGAGACATGCAACAGTTTCTGGCAGAATAACAGAAATATGGGTGGAATAAATTCTGTGGGATGCAGTATTTGCAGATGAGACCAGACTAAACGGAAAATGCAAGGAAACTTATTTTGAGAAAGAAGTGCAATGATGTAATGGGCAAAGAAAACGGCAAAGAAGAAGAAAAGAGGAGGGGAAAAAAAAGCTGAGGCTGTCAAATAAAAGAAAGGAACACATTAGGTAAGAATTTGCACCGAGTGTTGAAAATAAAGAAGCCTGCACAGTTTGTAGCAGTGTGTGCTTCTCTATCTTATTTTACAAAGACAGACTTAATTATCTATTGAAATACAGAATAGCTTCCACTCAGAACAGAGTGTTGTCTTCAGCACAAGCTTGAACTGATCAGGGAACAAACAAGCTGATTTACCAGATTTTCCTGTCTAAATATTATGAACCCAACTCAGCTCAAAGTAAGCAAGCATGCTAAAAACGTTTAAACAAGAACTGCTTTGGTTGATGCATCTGGGAGCAATTGTTAGTATCCAAAGTCCTCTTCTCTGAAATATCATGTGAGGAGATAACTTCCCAATCTCCTTCAAAACACCATCTATGAAGTTCTAATAGGGCAAAATGTACCCCTTTCTGAGTTTTATTACCAGTATAGCATAGAAGGTTTGTGTTCTCAGCTTGACTGTCACGAGTGTTCTTTTCAGGACAGAAAAAAGCTAGAACACTGAGATAGTTAATTCCTGGGTTTTGTCTCTTTTGAACTATCCAGGCTGCTGAAAGGATATGTGAAGAGAAGATAAGCTCCCGGAGAACATTAAGTTAAGTCTGTTTTGCAAGGACTGCGATCTGTTTCGTGGAATGATTTGGGCTTACGTGAATTCTGCAGTTCTCTACCGTCCCTTTAGGTCCTGCAGAACATTGTAACAGCAGGCCAAAGGGGCAGATACTTGCCCAAAGTGTTATGCAAGTGACACCAGTAAATCTTTGTTCTAGAGGAGCAAAAATGAAAGCCCTTTAGTTTGCTTTCCATACAGGGATGAATCAGCAGGCTTCCTCTCCAGCCAAGTGACATTTGCTTCTCTTATGCCCAGGATGCAACTAATGAGCCACCAGCAGCATTGAGTCAGCAAGAGCTGCTCACTTAGCAGGGTCAGCAAGAAGAGTTCATCGAGGAATGTTACCAGATTAAGCAGCTTTGTAGTATATGGAAGCCCTGCCTCTCCACTAAACTCATAACACTAACAAGGATTTGAATTTGTGGAAGTATGTATTTTAAGGAGAGATTTGTGGAAGTATATATTTTAAGGAGAGAAAAGAGCCTGTGAAGTTCAGTCTCCCTTATCATGTTGTCGGATTCTTTGTAACACCACTCCTGGAAAATGTGAGTTCTTAGGTAAAGGCTATAGGTTAGATTGCTAAACACAAATTCTAAAACAAACAGCAATTCAGCCCTGATATGGGAACTCTTTGCTATCGTTCACTGAGCAAAAACCTGATTTCAGCATCAATATGCATAATAACAATATTTATTTCATTACATGGGTAGTACGTTTCAGGTTATTTTGTGATAGTTACCTTGTCTGCATTCAGAGTTGCAGTATTCAACGTCTTGTGGCATAAGATAGGATCAGAACTGAGGGAAAATAAGATTCTTTAACATGAACTTTTTATCTTTGGTTTTGCAGGTGATCCAGCTGTGGGGAAGAGTGCTTTAGCCCAAATGTTCCGCAGTGATGGGGCTCATTTTCAGAAGAACTATACATTGGTAAGTGCAAGTTACACGACAAGCTCAATCTGCTATCCAGCAACTTTTTCTAAGTTACACGAGATAAATAAGAAGCCTTAGAACAAAGTAAATCATACGGTTTGTTGAGGCATTCAAGGTGGGTCTTACAGTTTTCTTCGTCCTGCACCTTAGAGTCTGAAGAGAAATGATTTAACGTTCTGTAAGTTTTTACATTATGTGGGTGCTGGTTTTGAAACAGTGGTGAGTAAATTAGTTAATTGTTATAATTTTCCTTCTGACCCAATATTTTCCTGAGCTTTTGTGGTCTGAGAGAGTTCCCTCCCTTAGGAAATACTCTATGGAAAAGCATCACTGAAGGAGAAAGCTCTTAATTCCAACTATTCAGTGTGCATGTGGACGTTGTGCTTATCACTATGCAAACATGAAGATGTTCTGCATAGCCCCAAGATAATTATAATCTGCAGAAACTGTTCCCAGATGAAGAGGATACAGTTTGCAGTCTTTCAGTGAGATAATCAATGGTGATGACTAATCAGAAGCAGGATAAAAATAAAAGTAAATATAAGTAAAGTAAAAAAAGGAAAATATGAGTGCGGGGGAATAAAAAAAAACCAACCCTATATTATGTTTATTCATTGAAATAAAGATGGAAACCAGAAGTTAGGGATAGGAATAGAACAAACAAACAAGCTACAAAGCAGAATGAGATAAAAGGTGGAAGAGGCACAAATAACCTCAGTCCCATATGTTAGCTGATCACATGGTTGGTGCAAAATGTTCCCAGACTGCTTTAGAGCAGCAGTGTGACAATGAATGCAGCCCTACAGATTTTAAGTAACACGCTAATATACAAACAGAGCTCTGAACACTGGTACTCTTTTTCCCATTTGAGCAAACCTACACAGCTGTGACACGTAAGGAGGACTATGTTACCAAAGCTATGAGGAGCGCTGCTGAGTTCCCAGCAGTCTGTCTGATGGGATTGTAATGATTTGCAAAAATTGCCTCAATCTGATGCATAGTTGGTATGCAGTTGGGAAGGCTCTTAAAAACTCTTCTGATCCCTCTTTTCCTGATTCTTCTTGACAGACAACGGGCATCGAACTGTTGGTGAAGGCTATATCAGTTCCGGAGACAAGTGATAGTGTGGTGAGTTTTCCTGTGACATAAATTGGTCAGAAAGAGACATCTGGAGCTCAAGCCTCCCTTTCCATCTCATTCCATTAGGGGATTGCACTGTATCTTTGTAAGGCCATTAACTTGCAGTAAGGAAGCGAGACTGGTCACGTGCAATTTCTTGTGCTTGCTCTTGTGAAAGGTTAGCTTCATCTTAAAATGTGTTTTACATAGTTGTGTCTGAAAGGACGTCTTAAACCAAAGCTGTCGCAAGCACTTTTTGCTTTCTGTTCTGTCCTTCAGGACAATCAGGTTTAGTTCATGTTGCTTAGAACTACGGAAGATAAAACTGTTCCTCTTCCTTAAATACCCTGCACTTCCACTGCTATAGTGTGGACACGTGTGTCATTTTATACAAATAGTGAAAATGAGCTTTTTACTGTCCCACTCTTCCCAGTGTTCTGTTTCCAGCAGAGGTAGAAACAAGGCCTAGAGCCTTGGAGCTAGTCCTTCTATCATTTATAGATGAAAAAAATAGCCAGTTCTTTTATCATACTGTCTGAAGATGGGGTATGCATAGTGCCAAGAAGCATGTCTCTCAGGGACACGAGACTGCCGTACTGAACAAAATGCAGGGATGACAAGTTGTGGTATCTACTTTCAAAACCTTCCTTTACATTGCTGTGTTCCTGGCAAGAACCTTCTTTCTGCTTCTGCTTTCAGGAATTCTTCATTTTTGACTCTGCAGGCAAAGATCTATTTTCTGAGATGCTGGAGAAACTGGTAAGTGTTATGTAACAGTCCTCTTCTTCCAAAGGATTGCTTTTGCTTTGAAGATCTGAACTCCTCAGTCTGACAGATATAGCAAACTTTGTCTTTAGTGTAAATGGGAGCATTTACCTCAGTTGCCAGTGCTTCCTGTTCTACCTTTCTGAAACTTATAAAAGTGCTAGAACAAAGACTTTTAAGAGGAAGGAAAGCAGATAATCCTTCAGTTTTCTTACAAAAGAACTAGGGATTTTTAACTGAGAGTAACTATGTGCTGTTGGTTAAAGTATTTCTGTTTCTCAGAAGTACATTGATTTTGCTGCTACTTCAGCAGTGATGTTTTTTGTTTTATAATGATATCTTGATACAACAGGACACGTTTTTGTCCTTGAGCATAACACTGCCATTCACTGTTGTGTGTGGTGTTTTTTTTCCTTCAGTCATTCCTGTCTTTTCTGGTACAGTTCTCCATTGTGCTATCTCACTTGAAAGGTAGAATCGGTTAATTGATATGAAGTTTCCCAAGACAGCTAAGTCAACCTAATACTGCTCTACAAGAGGCAGTTGCACTGTTGCCCTTGCACCAGGTCTGATTTGCAAGGGACCCCTTTGGAAGCTGACTCAGCTTCTCAAACTGGCAGAAAACCTTTCTAATTTTTTTCTCTAGGATTAATTTTGTGCTGATTGAGCATGAAGAATCAGCTTCCCTGGGAATAAGATGAGTGCCAGAGCTGTTACAAATAAAGGAGCAGGACCATAAAGACAGAAATGAAGAAGTAAAGCAAGACTGTATCACTCAGTGCCAGCTATCCATTTAATCAACTCAACAGAGATGTGTAACCTCAGCTCAGGCATAGGTTTCCTGTGTGTTAGGCTTTTTATTTTTATCTTAGCATCTGTGTTTGCCATGCAGATGCGGACTGGCTGTTGACCACATTGGTTTCATTAGAGCTGACAATGTTCCTTTCTTGCTGTGCAGTGGGAGCAACCAAATGTCCTGTGCCTTGTGTATGATGTCACTAATGAGCAATCTTTCAGCAACTGTGCCAAGTGGCTGGAAAAGCTGAGGGCACAAGCAGTTGGAATGCACATCCCAGGTAAGAAATGGATGATATTTTTGCTATCTGCACCCCTCTTGTGTGGTAGCAGTTGTTTCTGTTGAGCTGCAGTACAGAGCATTTATTTTAAAGCAGGTGCAGGCCTGGCTTCCTTCAACTCGCAGTGCAGATAAAGACGTGTATATATTTTAGATCATTCCTTAGTGGAAACTTTTTTAGATAGTCATGTTTTGTTATGCCTCACCTCCAACTTTTTCAGGTGCTTCAGCAATGTCCCAGAATTTACTGGTAACAAATCATCATTTCTGAGTTGTATTTCCTTTGTTTCTTTTTCTTTTCTGCAGGTGTCTTAGTGGGGAATAAAACAGATCTGGTTGGTCGTCGAGTTGTGGAACAGAAGCAAGCACAGGAATGGGCTGACAAACATGGCCTGGAATACTGTGAGATGTCTGTAGTGAGTATCTGCTCTTTTCACCATCTATAGAAGTGGGAATTTGTAAAGTTATCTTCTCTTTAGCTGAGGATAAATAACTGGGGGCTCATTTCCACTTATTTGTCCTCTAACTCACCCTCTGTTTTAGTCTGTCTTTTGTGAAGCTGTTTGAGCAGAAATAGTAAAATGCTTATTTCACCTGTCATTTACAATTTTCTTTTTACAGAAGGAGATGAAAAACTTTGAGGCCCCTTTCAACATCCTGGCAAAGTCATTCTACCAACTGTACAAAGAAAAAGTGGAAACCTTTCACTCACTAGCTTGAGGGCCGTGACTGGGATGACTTAACTTCAGAACTTCTTCTAGTGCCCAGAATCCTATGGATTGGAATACAGAGAGAGGAAAAAAGATGAGCTTTTTGCTTCTTCACAGTCATCTTCTGGTAATTCAAAATAAACTAGAAATAAGCGAATGGAAAGACATTATTTTGGAATTGCTACCTTAGCACCCCCTTCATGTCCTTTACCTCGGTTCTCTGCTCACTGAAAGTCGGTTAGATTGGAAGAGGAGGGAATAAAAGGGGGAGGGCAGAATGGAAATTGCCAGCTTTTTGCCTTGATAATAGTGCCTTGTCTCATGTCTGAACAAAATTCCTGCAAGGATGTAGAGATTTGGAGGAGGAGAGAAGAAGCTGACAGCATATTTTTCAGCTTAAGCAACCCAGCACTGGTACATACGTTGCAGGGCAGGACTGATTCAGCCCTACTACTTGCAAAGCATTTTCAGTAGAAAGTCTGTGGCCTGAAATGGACACGTAGTTGGATTGGATTTAGGTGTGTTTCTGGGAACACCTGGAGTTTGAGGCCTATTTTAACAGTGTTATTCGTATCAGTTCTAGGATTGATATAGTGATGGCTAACATCTCTTTGTAATGCCAAGAATTTGGTTTTCTTCAACGGGGCTCTTCCAGTGCCGGTCTGTCTTGCACCTGTGCCATTGTCACTTGGTAACGCAGTGCCCTCTGCTGGACCTGGGTCACAAAATTTCTGAAGCAGCTACCTCTGAAGCAAGAAGGACTTTGTACAGTCTCACCCAAATTGGCTTACCTGTAAAATGAAGTCATATGGTGAGAATATGTCTTTTATTCCAGGGGCAAGTCTAAAACTGAAATTGCCCTTCGTTCTTCATGCATTTGTTATTTTATTTGTTTCTGTGTCATTTTGCATCTTGTCAGCTAAACTTACAAACATCACGTTCACATCTTCTCATAGGTTTAGCTCTCCATCCCTTACTAGCATCAGTCACCTTTGTTGTTAAACTTTCCCTGCTTATCCTTGAATTTCAAAGTACAAGCCATGATTCTGATTTCAGTTGTGGAAACAGGACTCAGGTTGAAAGACAAACTAGCTAAGTTAATTTGATTCAGCCACGTATAAATTTTGTATCAGAAAGGGTAAAAGCCTGGGCAGAACACTGTGTGAGATGGTGACATTGCATATGTAAGAATTGCTAATACTTGCTAATGCAGTATATGAAAACATCCAGTTATGTACTGCCTTGCAGCTGGACCTAACATTAAAGAGTTCGAAACTGTAGCACTTCTCTTCTAGAACTATTTTGGCCTCTCTTGGGTAAGGAAAGCTAATTTCTGAGGAGAATAAACACTAAGGAGTTTTTCAGGCAAGCTTTTCAGGAATCTGTGTTTCAATGCTTTTATACGTATATTTTATAACCACTTTTATGCCCAGTGCTAGGAATATGACTGCAGATGTTGTAGCAGAGTTTATGAAGCACTTCAAGAAGCTGCAATAGCAGCTGGGCTCATTTCACTGGCAACACTATGTTGATGCTGGGAATTAGCTAGGGAGCATGAACACAAGCTAAAGAGGTTAAGCAGGCCCTGAGCTTTCTGGAAAAGAAAATAAATAGGCTTGTTGTTGTTTTGTTTTGTTTTTCACAAATCCACTTGGGGGGGGGGGGGGAAAGACATAGCTGGAAAAGCCTTTATTTGAAGAAAAGGAGGACTCCTCCTTGGGCTTAGGGTCACTAGACACAACTCACCTTTTTTGGCTTGGGTTACCTTGTTAATCCTGAGGGTGTCTGTTGATTTACATAGGCTGAATGGAAGTTTGCCTGCAGATGCTAGTACCCCTGACTATTAGGAATAAAAGTTGTTTTGGATGTTGAACTGATCTACAGAAGGTAGTTCATTTCCTCCTATTTTTATTGATGATGTGATTGCAACACAAGACTTCTTTTTTTTCATCTTGAAAATAGCCTGCCAGCTGTGCCTGTCCCCTGTGATGTGGTACTTGGGGGGAAGGGAGGGGAGTGAATGCCTTAGGAATGGGTGATGAAATGAATCCTGCATGATCTCTAACGGGTGAGTTCAATCTCTCTGCGCCAGAAAGATCTCCCGTAACTTCAAATAAACAGCCTAAATACACCAGTAAGATGAAGATTGGTGAACATTGTTTTATTAAATGAACACAAAAGCTGGAGGATCTCATTAAGGGAGTGCTGGTAGTGATTTGTGATTTATTGGGAAGCTGCTTTTGATAGGTTAGTGAAGAAAAATGCATCCCATGCAGGGAAAGATGTATTGCCAGAGAGAGGAAATGTGTAATCTAATTAGCTAGCAGTAGGGATTCACCCACTGCCCCTGTCCTTCATTCTGCAGGCCAAGACTAGAAATAGAAAAGAGGTTGTGTCTAAAGCACATAGCCCACCTTGCTGTTTCCATTACTGTCTCCATCATTCTAATGCATTTTAAAAGCAGAATATATTCTCCTTTCTAGCTAACAGGCTATATAATAGCAGCGTGATGCAGGTGATGCTATTTTCCTAGCTTATTTGTGACCTTGGTTATAGAGACTAATATGAAGGGTGAATGGAGACCATGGGAGTCAGATACAACCAGGCTGTGGAAAAGTTTTGTCTATAAAGTGAGGATGCTTGTTTGCTGCTTAGCCTTTGCATCTCCCTGAATTACGGGTGCTGTGGAGGACAGGGGGAGGAAAGCAGAAAGTATGTCTGCTGGCCATTGTTGTCTTCTTACAGCTCCTCTACTTTGTCCAGCTATGCAGTGCTGTAGGTGTTACAAGGATAGATAATGGCAGGACAAGGGGAAGTGGTTTTAAGTTGAAGGAGGGAAGATTTAAGTTGGATTTTGGGGAAGTTCTTTACCAAGAGAGTGATGAGGTGCTGGCACAGGCTGCCCATAGAGGCTGTGGATGAACAACCCTAGAGGTATTCAAGGCCAGATTGGATAGGGCCTCGGGCAGCCTGGTCTAGTATTAGATATGGAGGTTGGCAGCCCTGCATGCAGCTGGGGGGTTAGAACTTCATGATCCTTGAGGTCCCTTCCAACCCAGGCCATTCTGTGATTCTGTGTGTTCAGCATGCGTGCTGACAACACAGAAGAACCCTAATTCAGCCAGAACTGAAATTTCAAAAGACAGGAGAGGAAACAAGCAGGCCTTTAACCAGGCCTTTAACCATCTTTAAGAAGTGTGTAGTCCTTTTTCCTGCTTGTTTTTTTTTTGTTGTTGTTGTTGTTTTTTTGTTTTGTTTTGTTTTTTGATTGGGGGAAAAAAGCTGTCTTTTCTCCTCAGAGTTCCTCCTGACCTTTCCTTTGGTCCTCATTTCTCATTTTTTTTACTGGAAAAAAAAATAAAAAAAGTTTACATAGAAACCTTTTTACACTTGTGCCTAGCTCTGTGTGGTATGGTACATCACCATTTAAAAAAAATTGTTGTTGTTTTATAACTTCTTCATTGGCTATTTCCAAGACTATAACACATTGTCTTAGGGAAATAAATGGATGAACAGAAATGGAATTTTAGTCAAGTTGTCTCTGAAGAGTGAACCTCATAAACTGACTGACGTTCTGAAATTTTACTGGAAATTCATTTTTGTAAAGTTGTCTAATGAAGGTTGCTTTCATAGTTTTGTTTTGTCTTGCCAGACATGTTCTACCATGGAGTGAAATGCAGGATATAAAACTCCAGAAAGATCAATCCTTGTTGTAGGATTTAATAAGAACTTCAAAGTTGATCATACAGTGATAATTTCTGTTCAATCTTAACAATGGAATGGTCACTGCTGTTCATAATAAAGCAACACATATACTGAAATGGGGCTGTCAGAACAATTTCTTCTAGAGATCTGTTCATTTTACAGACTTGAAACAAGAAAGGACATCTTTTAGAAAACTGATCTGATAAAGGATACTATTTGGTCCAGAGTTATTTCTGATATAACATCAGTGACTTAAAGGGCTGGATTTAGTTAGTTATGCCAATTGACTCCCCTGGGTAAGCTTCATTTCTTTACCTTCTATACATCTTGGACCAATCTGACCTGATAGCAAAAGACACATGATGTTGTTGAAAATGAAATACTGCCTTGGGGCAGAAGGATAAACTGTGGCCTCCTGAGGTCTTCCCAGCAATACTTTCTATAATTCTATTAGATTAAGTGGGGAAAGAAGTAGTGAGGAAAGCATAAAACAGGCTAAGTCATAAACTAGCAATTAAAGTGGGAGCTGGGCCGGGCTACAGCAGAAAATGTACAATCTATCCCAATTAAGAGCTGTATCTCAAGAGAAACCAGGAGCCTGATGCAGGTGCTGACAGCAGGGAAAACACTGCATTTCTGTTCTGTAGGCAGCAAATGCTTTCTACTGGTGCTTACCCAGATCCACGGGGGTCCGTACCCTGCTCAGGACTGTGCTCTGCTTTTAATAATTACTGTATCTATGATATTCAGCTGACAGCTGCTTGCAGTTGTTTTCTCATCTGCCTGTATAAAGCCAGCGGTCTGATGGCAGATCTCTGTTAGTAGAAGGAAGATGTGTCTGTTCTTGACACCATCTGTTATGGGACCCCTCCCTCTCTCCCGGAGTTCACAGTCTTTCTTTTTCCATTTCATCTCCACTTCTTCATGGAGAATAGCTACCACTGCTTGTTTTTAGCAAGTCATTTTTCGATCTTGTAGATGATACTCTGTGATCCTGGGGCTAAGAGGCTTCTAGGACCTTCTGCAGCAGAGGTGGATTGCTAGCAGGAAATATTCAAGGGCCATGTTGGCCCCCTCAGCGTTTCTCATAGCCTGAGGGCAAATCATCTCTCTGCTTCTCGCATCCTATTTTCTCCTCCTGCTGTCATCTTGCCTTGAGAACAATGTCTTCTGAGCCACTTGCCCTTGGCTCTGTTGACCTGGAACAGCAAGGCTTGGGGGAGGGAGAAAGAAGAGAGCATCTCAGTCTCCAGTCCTTTCAGGTGTTGTGAATTCTGAGGTGCTATGACTCCTTGTTGAAATCACCTGACAGGTGGGGATGTTGCTCAGTCTAGAGTGTAATTTTCTGGCAGGAGACCCCCAGCTGAGTCCCAGCAGCCTCATCTCGGCTCTTCAGAGCTTGCTGCAGTATAACTTTCATAGACATGGGTTGTTCTCATTCTGACTTGGAGCTGTGGTTGCTTATTGTTTTGTTTTGTTTTTACTCCTTGGGGGTCCTTCTCTCATTCTTCTGTCACAGCTTCACATATTTCTTCCCCTAGAGCTGTTTGTCAAGAAAAGTCTGGAATTGCTCTCTTTCCTGGTCTCTGAGATCAAATCCAAATTTGGCAATGTTTAAAAGGGAAATGTGACAGACCCTACATGTCAAACTGGGGTCAGGGATGGGGTCAGTTTAATGAGTTTCCCTCCAGCCAGATATGCATCAGTTGGAGAAATGTGGAGCCTGTTATCTTCCTGTACAAGTACTGGAAAAATATACGATGTGAAGACTTTCAGTCAGGAAGTGTGAGCAGATTAGGTACATAGGCAGAAGTGGTGAGCTGCTGTGCCTCAAACAGTGGAAATGAAGGAGCAGTAGGGGAATAGGAATGAATAGGAATGACTAGGGCCTATATTCCTTCATGAAAAACCCAAGGGATTTGCAGAGGGAGAGTGGGAAATGTGGATGGAAAGACCTAAGGCTTTTTCTGGCTTGTAGAGTTATGTACGGAAATTAAATGAGAGAAAACATAATTTATGCTTGAGCCGTTGAGGGAAAACAAGGATACAAGATAGTGCTGGATGACACTGCAGGTTGCAGAACAGGTGGTAAGAATAAATAACTGGATAGAAATTTGCAGGACTGAGATCTCCTGGTCGAGGTTGGTTTGGGGAATTCAGAGCCATGATGAGTAAGGTCAGTGGCAACCATGAGTTTAGGTTCAAGATAAAGGGTTTGCAGTAGACAAAGGCAGGTTGGATTAAAGCCTGTGTGACAGAGTTGGTGCTGGAGTTATGCAGCAATCGTGAAAACCCATAATAGTAAGCCTAGAGTAGCATGGGGAGATAAACACAGCAAGCTGTGATGTACTGAGGATCATATTCAGGGGAGACTGGAAAAAATTTAAAAAAAAAAAAAAAATAGACTACAGAGTCTACTGGTCTGAAAGGCTGGAAAAATGTGGAGAGATTGGAAATTCAGATTGAGTGCAATTCTTTGATAGGATTTCTGAGTGCAAGGAAAGAAACACCTATAATTACTGCCTGCAAATTTTTGTATTATTTAAAAAGACAAAAAAAAAGGTTAGATTCTTTTAGCAGAAGCTAGGGTGATACACTTGCTTAAACCTCTTTTTTTCCTGGGGGAGAGGATGGAGAGACTAACATATAGGCTTACTCATAATTGTGCTGCACCATATATTATATCTGTCCAGTCAGAGAATGGAAAGAGAACCTTCATCTCATTTGACATTTGACCAAGCAAAAGTGACCACTACAACTTCAGGATTGACATTTCACAACAGAAACTCTTCGTGACCAGCTAATAGAGCAGAGGGCCTCCTGAAAATATCAGTATTAACCTCAAAGAAGTACAAAATGCAATGTGTATGTGGTCAATGTAAAGCAGATAGAAATCACCCTGTTTGTGAATTTGCTACTAACTGTAATAAAAATGCCTTTAGCTGCGAAAGAGTGGAATTTCTTTTCTCTCTTGGTTTCCTTTCACTTTTGCTAATCAATTTTAATTCTTGTGAAGCATTGCTTGCTCTTAGTGTCACAGTTGTGTGTGGCCACTGTGTGCTATTTGTAGGTCTTTGATTTTGTGATGTTGAACGGCTTCAGTGTGGAGGCTGAAACTGGAAGTGTTGGAATTCACGTTGCAGCTGAAGCATCAGGCATAAAATGCAGAACAGTATGCCTAGGAAAGACCATTTACAAGGTTAAGATAATGCTTTTCAGTGCTGTTGTCAGCAGAGAGGTATCAGGCTGAAAGGAACAGGAAAATGTTAGATGGGTTAGGAATGCTGGTAGCTTATAAGCAGGAAACAATTGTCATTTATTGGAACCGAGTTAGATGTGATGCTGCAAGTCTCTGAATGCAGATATCAGGGGAGGTATAAGGGAGCTTTCTAGGACAGGGTCATGAAACTGGGAAAGGGCAGGAGGACATTTCCAGTATGGACACCAACAGAGTAATGTAGCTTTTTTTGCCCTCTCCAGTTTCTGCACCCACTCAGGCCTGGGGCTATTTCCTTTACGTGGACTGAGTCCTTGCTGTTGATGGCCCTTCTAGCTGAGACTGCCAGTAGGGTGGCATCCCTCTTCACCTAGACAGAAGTGATCACTGGATGCCACTTGGTTCACAACCATTTGATTCCTCTGTACTGTCCATGCCTCTAGCCTATGAACAGTCCCTGGAGGTCTGATTGCTGCTTGTAGCCCTACATCCCCACAACTCTGCCATGCTTCCTATGCTAATGCCCCCTCCTCCCCCTATTACCTTCAGACTCCTTAAATCCTCACATGTACTCAAGTTTGTGAGGTTATATGCCGATGTCAAGAAAAAGAACTGGTCTTCCTATCCACTACTACCATCTCTTGCCCCTCTCTTCTCCATCTGGTGCTAGGGTAGAGCTTGTTCATTCAGCTAGTTCTGGCACAAAACTGAACTGGTATGGGAGTGAGAGAGCTGTGCCCATGTTGGATGTGTCTTCCTTTGCGGGTGAGGGGCATCTGAAGCAGGCACCCTTTCCTCCTTTTATTAGACTGCTCTCATTTATTACACCATCTGTTTTCCCAGTGCCAGAGATGATGCTGGGGATATGTGACTTGGGGCACTCAGGCAGAAACTGGCCTGCACAAGGCCAGCCATGTGTTTGCCTCCTAGCAATGCAGCGGTCAGCAGCAAATTCTTTGCCGCCGCCTCCTCTCAGTATGGGAGAGAGCAAGCGTGGGCCTGGGTGTGTAGGAGACACAAAGAGATAAAATATGTGAAGGAGCAGGGGGAGGCACGGGAGGGACGTGGACTGGGGGTACATACGTATCAGCTAGAGAGAACTGTGGGAAGGAAGGACAGACAGACAGATGGGCAGAGTAGGGGAGAAGGCAAAAGGAATGGATTGTCAGGAGGGTAAGAAAGAAGAACTGGGAGGGAGACAAAGAAATGGGCTGGCTGGGGACAGTGAGAGCAAGGCTGAGAAGGAAGGGCAGGCAGGCAGAGTTGTCTGATATGTAGTGGGGAAAGAGAGAGGTGGATTGTCTGTGGGAGAGAGATGTGTGTCAGCCAGGTACTATGGTAATAGGTAACTGGATAACCAGAGATGGAGATGAAGCGACTGCTTGTGTGTGTGTCTGTGTTTGTATATGCCTGTGTAGGGGAGAGCTGAGTGAATGACAGGGAGGGAGAACAGCCATAAGGAGAGAGGAAAGAGATAAAGCCGAGCTATAAGAAAGAGCAAAAGAGCAAATCTAGAGATAAAATGTGGGAAGAAGAGAGATGTGGGAAGGCAAAGCAGCCCTCAGAGTGCAAATAAGAGTGGAGATATGGTGGGAGAGAGGAGGGAAGCTCTTAGGAGAAGGGAAACTAACAGTGCTAGTACTAGTATTCGGGGCTGAGGTTCTCTTACTGGGACCTGAGAGAGGATAGAGAGCAGAAATACAAGCATGACTACGTAAGACTAAAAAGAAGCATTTTCTTATACACAGGGCTTACTGCCAATGCACAGAGACCCAGTGGACCTGGGAATGTAAATGCCACTGTTCTAGTGCAGGGTTTTTCCTGCTTGCTGAACTGCAATGTACCTGAGCATCTGCAACCTGTGGACTGCCTATTTCCAGTGCTTGACTGCTAGGAGCTGTTTATGATGGCAGGTCAGACATTTATTTATAATTTTATTCTCCTTCCTCTTGCCTTTTTTCCTCACAGTGTATTCTCAATGGAAAAAGAGACATGAAAAAAAAAAACAGTGCCCAAATTTATAGGCACTTTCTTGGTTCTTCTGCCTCATGTCATAGACACTAACTTTGCTTTGCTGCCTGACTCAGCCAGCACCCTTCTCTTTGACCATTTCTTTTCTGTCCCTTGCTGTGTCTTTTTCGTCTCCTTATTTATGTCTTCCTTCAACTTTCTGCCATTTTCATGTTATACTCTTCCCTCTAACTTCATTTGTTATGTTCTAGGCTTCTAGGTTATGTGCCTCCCCTTGTTGTTTCTGCTTATTCCTTCTAGTTGCCCTGTTCCATTTCTTTTGCTCCTTTTAATCTCTTCCTGATTCCTCCATCTCCTCCTGTCTGTGCCTGTCTGCTGGCTTTCTCTCACTCTCTGTCTGTCTCTTTTGAACTGGGTTGTGAATTCTGTCGGCATCAGAGTGGGATGAACTGTAAAACTGAGGTTCCCAGAGGGCCAGGTTGTGATCATTTTATTTTTACAATGTCCTTGGATGTATAAAGGTGTTTGTTTGAGGGGGAGGAGCAGTGCATGTGCTCCATGTGGGAGAATAGAGGGGAGTGCAGGCCAGAACGAATGAAGCTTGAAACTAATATAGGTCAGTTGCAGAGAAAGTCCCAGTGGTCTGTGAAGCAGAGAAGTGATTTGACACTTCAGACTGGCTACTGGAAAGATGGCAACTGAGCAATTTTATCCAAATGACGCAAGCAACCTGGAAAAGTGTCCTGTGAAAGAGTGCAGGAGTGGTGAGCATGGGAGAGTGCCAAGCCCTGCACAGGCCCTGCTTCTCTACAGTCACCTCCTTAATGCAGAGAATAACCAACCTGAAATTCCATATTCCTGCCTCTGAGCAGTCTTCTGCTATGTGCATCCATCTGACCCCTGCATGGAATGGGGAACATGGTGGAGATACGCCTCACCGTGCCCTCTTCCAGACCTGCTCACCAGGTCAGAGCTGGCAACAACAGAGCAAAGAGATTAGTGGAGAACCAAGAAAGGCTGTACCCCCAAACCCTTGGAGATGTGTGGCCAACCTCTGCCGAGGTTGGTGCCGCAAAGAAGCCTCACACCACCAGCAGAGATGTCACCAAGGCTCTGAGCCTGGCCTGGTTAAGCTGGAAGAACCAAGTGCTCTCCCTGGCACTGCTGGGAGTTGATTTGCTCTGCGTAAGAGTCCTCACTTGCCATGATTTTCCACAGACTGTAAACACTGCTCTCAGACCTTTCCTAGAAAATTTTACAAGTGGCTACTAGCTGCAGTGAATGATTGAAAGTGGCAAAACCTGATGAGTAACTTCTGATTTCATTTCTATTAAAAAATTTTTGTTGATATGAGAGTCATCTGTTAAGATGACATTTAGATATCAAAACAGACATCCAGATTTTCGGAGTCATTTGGAGCCTCTTCATCTCTGTAAAATCAATGTGAGATACTGGCTGCTCAGCATAACTGAAAATCAGGGCAGTTCTTCAATGTCTAAACATGGACTTAAAAGCCTAGATACACATGTGTTTTGCTTTCTTTTTAAAATAGGCCCCCATTCCCAAGAAAAGGAATGTCACCTCTCTACAGCTTCTGTTCACATACATTTTTCTGTGCATCGTCATAACACTGTGGTCCAGCATCTGACTGTCTTAACTCAGTGTGTTTAACCTAATTCCTGTATGGGAATTCACTCTCTGGATCCTAAACAATTATAGAAGTAATACAAAACCAAATCCTAGGAATTAATTTGATGGCTCTGTGTCCACAGTACACCTGCTGGCTTTCAATGAAACATTATCTAAAGTACATGTACCTTTCACGAGATGTCTCCCTGACAATAAAATGCTACAAAAAGAAATCCTCCCCATTTTAAAATTAGTTGCCTGTTATCACTGATGTCAGTGGAACCCTGTGATTATGAATTTTCTAAGATCCCCTACTTGTGGAGCTCTCAATTACGTGCTGGGATACATGTTTCCCTTGATTTGTCCCTCTGAAAAGTCAGAGGGATGATATGATCTATCCCAGAGGCTAACCATTTTTCTTAATTTGCTTGGGATGTTCTTTCAAGAGTCTTTTTTAAATTCTGGTTTTTGTTTTTTCATTGAACATCAGAGAAATTAGAAGTGTTCCTTCCATCATACCCTAAGCTATGTCACAGAAGAAGAACTAAGGATGCCCTAAAGATGACAATTGATTGTATAGCTCCTTTGCAGAAGGATTACCTGTGTAATTACCTTCAGATGTAGAAGAGCAAGTTTGTCCCATACAGAAAGCCTCAGCAATGCTTCTGTGGCTGTTGGGGACCAGAGGCAAAAGCTGTGTTCAGACTGAGCTGTGGCTTTAAATGAAAATGCTGAATAGATGAGGCTGCATAGGATGCTCTTTGTCCTCATCTGCGCCCTTTAGGCTGGTCTGATATCAGAGAACATTGATCAAGGTCAACACGAAGCATCCTCACTGTAGGCCTCACCTTTCCTCCAGCATTTATCACTGTGCTGATATTTCCAGGAAGCTTCCAAAAACCTTCAATTCAGAAAAAAAGAAACCCAACAACTTCTCTTTCTCACCTTATTCTTTACTGTTTTCTGATTACTGCTATGTTTACATGAAAACAGGCTTTTTTCTTCTTTAAGAGTCAAACCGCAGCTGCTGCGTATTTCCTCACTGGAATTTTCTATACCTATTTGTCAAGAAATGATGGCTTTTTTAACCCATGGATTCTGAGCAATAGAGACCATCCCTGATTATGAGAGGTGGGTCTGGTGTGAGTTCTGGTGATAGCTAATTGATGGATGGACAATGGATTTATTATGAACAAGACCAAGATATTTGTGCCCATATTTTGTGTAGTTCCAGTGAGACACATTGCTCTATGATCTATTCTGAAGACCTTTTCCCTTGTGTCTTGACTTTAAGCAGATTCTGCTATATTCTTTTCACTAACTTTTTGTGAGGAGTGTGTGACTCAGCTCGGGTTTTTTTCTCCTCTTATTTGTATCCTTTCACTCTGCTTTTCAGGCATTTGTTTATTCAGGTATCAAGGCTCTGTACCTCTTTGCCCTGTTTCCTGGAATATGCTTCCAGAACTGGAAGTATATGGATATCTGTGAGAACTGTGTATGCCTGAATTTGCATATGGATGGAAAAACAAAATAAAACAAAACAAAGATTTAGGTGAAGAATCTGAGCATACAACAACAGAGCAGGAATGGCGTATGAATAATCAGGCCTTACACTGGATTTCTATGGGACATAGTTTATCAGGGAGTAAAGGTGTGTAGAGGAATGCATATTTTTTTTACACACAAGATGGGCCAGCACGAAGGTAGACTCGAATTATTCGTTAAGTGCAGAATAGTGTACACTCTGGAGTGGAGAATTATGAGGGACAGCATCTGAGTGAAGAGGATAGTGTCTTTAGTTTAACACGGGCAAATACATGGAATAGACATTCTGATGAGGTGGGGAGTTTTCCCACAACTAATTGTCTGTTTTAGTCATATTCAGTAAGTTTGCATGTATATGCATATATATATCCTCACTGAAGATACTTTACCAAATACTGTAATTCCAGCTAGAGTGACTGGTTAGCAGCCTGCCCTCTGTTACAGTTAATGGGTTGCAGGCATTGATTTTTTGTTTCTATTCCTATTGATTAGGAGGCTGCTGTCCACACAAACCTCAGCACAGCATGGAAAGGGAAAGAGAGCCAAAACAGTTCTCATCCCAGCAATTCATCATGGCAGAAATGTCATGCTAGCAGTCCCAGTCTTCTCTCACTATCCCTTTCAAATAGAGAAGGACACCTTTCCTTTTTGAATAATTCAATGCATAAGGCACATGAGGTTACCATTCAGTGGAAAAAAACAATGTGTGAGACAAGGGAATCTTGCACTGGAAGCACAGTTGCTTTAGTTTCAAGACTCAATGTGCAACATTGGACAGCCATTGATATTCAGTTCATTTATGACAACACTCAGATCTCACTAATATCAGTGCATAGACTTTGGCTTTGGTGGGGTTTGTGATCTCAATGCCTCAGTGCCTCCACAAAGTTATTCAAGTGTTACATTATAAGAGTATTTTATGGATAAATGTTTTTTTTTTTTTTTTTTTTTTTGCAAAGTATTTGTCTTAGACAAGGATATATGTGGAGGGAGCTACATACTACATCCTTATACTCTCACACTTGGTCCACCTGTATCTAACGTATTTTTATTATGCACTCTTGGGATAGCCCCAGCATCACTTTTGCAGAGAGACTTCCTCAGTTTACTTGTGATACCTCTGTACCGTGTCTCCTTTTTTTTCCCCCGTCTGATCATAGTGTTATGCTAGAGATGAATTTCATATAAGTATTCAAATATTTGGTGTTTACACTGTCTTTTATGTTGATCCTCAACTTGAAAGACCTGAAGTTAAGGAGAGAGGACCACTGAGGATTTGTACATCTGTATTTATCTCTCTATCATCTCCACATGTAATTCTTGGACAAAACACAAATTTTCTTCTTTCTTCAGTTTGCTAGTTTGTTAAATTGGTCTAAGAATGCCACCATCATGCAGATATGATGTAAATAATGTTTCTTGCATATTTTGGGTCCCCCAGCTTTAGATGCCAGTGATGACTGCTCTGATCTCCTTCTCTGCTTGTCTAAACACATGGATATGGGGTTTTTTTCAACCTTCTCCAGTGAAACTTTTTAAATATTAATTCCTTTTCTGGATCAGATCTCACTTCTATCTTTCTGCCCCATTGGTTTTCAGTTTTCTAATCATCACTCTAACCCCAATTTATTTTTTCCTAACATCTCCTCTGCTGTTGCAGCTGTCTATTAACACCTCTGCTCTGCCTGCAAATACAACTGCATCAACTCCATCTCTTTTACATCTCATTACAGCAGCTCCTTCTGAGATGGCCTGCCCAGTATGAAGATTCCTCAGTACCAAATTGCTGTCTGATTTTATCCTGAGCCCAAAATCTCCACTGCAGCACTCGATCCAGAGGCACTCTATTCACTTCCATTACCATCCCATGGAGTTGCTTCCGACTTCATGCCCTTCATCTCCCTTCTTTATCATTCTTGTGCCCCTTTCTTTCCTACAGCACTGCCCCTTCTCTCCACAAATAGCAGCACTCTTGGTTTGCCATTGGAAGCAGACTTCCTGCGGCTCCTTGTCTCATCAGCTTCTCATTTCAAGTAATTTAAAATGTAATTTAAAATCTCTCTATTTCCTCCAGACTATTAATTTCTCTCTCCTTACTCCTCTATAGATGTCATTCTGTGTTGCGCTATTCGGTAAGATGCGACTGTTGTAAAATTCTGCCACAGTGTTTTTAGTCTGTAGTCTTGTTTTGTATTATCATTTTTAACGATTCTTTGTAGGAAAGATGAAATCTCAGCACAGCATCTAGCCACAGCACAAGCAGTCACACAGGACATTCTGGCATTTGCATTGCTTTTGTTCCGTTCTTCTCCAGCAGCATTTAGAACAACTGTAGAGGGATTATTGCGAATGGTTTAAGAGGATATAAGTAGGGTAGCAGGAAGAGAATTATTTCTGAAAATTGGGAAGTGTGAGGCAGGAAGTCACCTTTAGTCCTGATCCTGAGACATAATGAACCATCACAGGACCCACTGCTCTTAGCCAGAGATTAAAAGACTCATTGTTCTGCAGGCCTGGCCTTCTTATACTGGCAGTTTCTTTGGGGAGAATGTGTCCCTATCTTGTTGCTGGAGTCATTTGAAATCAAACTTGCAAAATCTGTAGAAATACATAATAAAGGCAACAGTTACAGATTAGTTTGAGGGCCTCTGTTTTGGCCCAGCTTCTGCTTCATCCTCTGAAATTATCTGAATTAGTCAAATGTAAAGATAAGTAATCCAGCAGTTCCAGCAGTATTTTTCTAATTACAGATGAAATCTGTGAATTCTCTCTGTGTTGGGATGCCTTGCAAGTCCCAGTCTACAACTTCCACAGCGGCTGTTCACTCACTCTACTTGTCACGCTCTACTCAGTTACCAACAGAAGCTACCAAAAAGACAGCTCCCATTTGTGCAGCCCCACAGACCCTGATCTGAAGGAGCCTTCCAGTTTGTCACAGTGAAATAAACACTTAACAGCATGGGGTGCCCAGGGGAGCCCTCAGTGAAAATATACCTTCTCTCCCTATCCTCTTTGAATGACCCTGCTGTTTGGGCACAGGTGAGGTTCTTGTAAGGCCTGAGTCCCTTCTGCTTCCACTCACTCCAGCCAGGATGCTTTGTGATATTACTGGGAGAGCTGTATTGCACTATTTTGAGAGCACAGAGTAATTGAGGAGCCTACTTTGCTTGGAGAGATTTCCAGTGTGGCTTTCCCTTCCATGTATTCAGTTGATGCCTGATGGATTTTAGTGCCAACACAGTCTGCTGAAATTTTTCCTCTTCAGTCTTCTAGGTTTCTGGCTGAAATTTTCTGCTTTCCTTTGAATAATAGAACCTCAGTGGTGGGATGGAGAGTAGTACCACCAACACAAAAATAAATGGCTCAGAACCATCAGAATGGCACATTCATCCCTTATCCTTTCTTCTTTCAGCAGAAAGCATTCAGGAGTGGAGGAGAAGTCCTAGGGTGTTCTTGTGTAGCTTCCCCAGCTAAAAGCCTTAGAGGACCTCCTCCTCATCTCAAGCTACCTCTGTAGAGCTGTAATCTCCTTCCATTTTAGGGGGACTCTGTATCTCTTCACCCTTCATTTGAACCAAGGCCAGCAGTTTAGAGAGCCTGCCCTCAGTTACCATGCTCACCACTATTCCACCAAGCTGAAATACATAGCCCACAAGGGCCATCTCCTCCCTTGCCCATCCTCAGCTGTTTGGCAGCTCCATGAGTGCAGAGAAAAACAACAACAACAGCAACAACAAAACCCCAAACAACAACAACAACAAAAGCAGAAACAAACAAACATAAAAACATTTTCCAAGAGAAGAAGGCCAGGACCCCCCCCAGATGAGGCTAGGAACTGTGGTTGTCCCCCAGCAATGTATTAGTGGGCTCACCCTGCACTGTCACCTGCCTCATCCCCCATCTCTTCTGCCTCCCCAGGACCTGCTGGTAACAATCTGCATACGGCTGATGCCACACACCATCCGTGCTTGCTGGTAAAGTCCCGTCATGTACTCAGCTCCCTGCTGAACAGAGGAAATGCTCAGCTGCCCTTTGTGCCCCCTCCTCTCCTGCTGCTTTCCATAGAGTCCTTCATGTTCAACAGTCCTGGGGGAGATTGTCCTGGAACCCAGATTGTACCCAGAGAAGGACAATGGAGGAGATAAATGGAGTTATGAAATTACAGTGTGGCTGAAGCCCTCCAACTGGTTCAACTACCCGGCACCCCCTCCCCTCAGCCCCTTAATTCCCCTAGAAGAGCAGTGAACCTAATGCAGCCCTTCTGCTCTCTTACACCGAACAATGAATCTGATCAGAGTGAAACAAAATCGGAAGCATCATGAATTAGATGATTTCTTTTCTTTATGATTGCTGCATTAATGAGCAGCTACATGTATAGAACGAGGAGGTGACTAATGTAATTAACCTGATGTAATGATACTGCTGAGGAAGGGAGAGACAGTTATGACATACTAAGATGTTAGCATTGCACAATTTTATATACATTCTCGGTACTATCAGGTTGTGTCTGACACAAAAACTTAAGCGCTGATAGATTTCAGTCTGCATCCATTCACTTCATGGATCTTTCTGTGGAAAATGAAGATTGAAATGTGGGATACTTTCCAGGGCTGGGGGAGAGGAATTCAGTTTGGTGGTCCCTTTCCTTAGCAAAATTACAAGAAATAACAAGTAATAACAAGAAATCGACCTTTCTTGTGAAGAATCTTCCCAAAATGTCTGCTGCTTGAAGCAAGCTATGGGATTTCACAGAAAGCTACGAAGAGAAAGTCAAAATGCAGGGATTCACGCAACATTGGTCAGGGGGAGACAGAGGGACGGAAAACGAGCAACACCAAAACATATGCAACTTGCAGCAAAGCTGAGAAGAGTGAGAAGCAAGCACTTAAAAATAATAACGACAACAAAAATAAGAGAAATAAATGCTTATTTTTAAATTACCCTTCCAAGTTACATGTCACCCGTCTCCTGGGGAGAGAAAACGGCTGCCTGAAGTTTTGTGCGGGTCTAACTGCAGCGTGTGCGGGTTGTGCTTGCCGCCCTGGGCACGTATGGCGGGGATGCGAGGGCCGCTGAGCCGGGGGGCGGAGGGGGGTGCGGGTGGGGGCGAAAGGCTGAAAGGCAGAAAGAGGGAGAGTCCCAGCTACGCCTTCCCCCGGGCTCCGGCAGCCGGGGGGAGCAACCCAGCCTGGGGCTGGCAGCGGCGGGGTAGGCACAGGGAGGGGGGAGGCTACCCCCTCCGCCCCTCCCTGCCTGCCTGCCTGCCTGCCCGCGCAGAGCGAAGGAGGGCGGCTGCCGCCCGCGGATGCTGGGGCGCGGGCAGGGCGGGCGGCGCGGGCGGCGCGGGCAGGGGAGCTGTCCTTCAGCACCGCGGGCCGCGGAGCGCCGCTCCGGCACTGCCGCCCGGGGAGCTGTCCTTCAGCACCGGGGGACCGGGAGCGCTCCTCCCGCGCCGCGGACCGGGGAGCTGTCCTTCAGCACCGCGGGCCGCCGCCGCCGCGGGGGAGCTGTCCAGCGCCTCGCCGCCGCCTTGATGCAGTAGCGGGGCCCAGGAGTCGCCGGGGGCCGCCGCGGGGCAGGGGGTGCCGCAGCTGACGCCGCTCCGTGCCCCCAGCCCAGGAGAGCGCCGCGCCTGTCCCCCTCCTCCCCCAGGAGCCCCCCTCTCTCCTCGCCCACCTCCGCCGGGAGCGAGCGCCGCGGCTGTGCGGAAAAGCCATGGGAGGCAAGACCTCGGCACCTGTTCAGCTGAAATCAAGGGCTTACAGTATACTGGGCAGTCTGGCTTGGTGGTAGGAGCGAACGAAAGGAAGGAGAAGCGAGCAAGAAAAAGTGAGAGAGGATTGGAGCGACTGCCGCTGCCGGGGGAAAAAAAAATAAAAACCCAAGGAAGATAACTGGGAAGGAAAAGGATTTTCATGGCGCAGGCTGCAGAGCTAAGCAAGAAGACTGAAGGTTGCATCTCTGCTCTTACAGTCTCTAACTGTCTAGGTCCAGATAATGAGAGATTGTGTTGAGGATGCTGCTGCTGCTCCCCTGTTCACTGTGGAAGCCATCTCCAAATTAGCCATTACATATGGAAACTGGAGACCAGAATTTTAGAAAAAGGGATTAAGGCGTCTCGTTTTGGGGGGGGTCCTCTCTTTATTTGTTTTTTTTTTTTTCTTGGTTCTTTTGTCTCTCTTTTTTTTTTCTTTTTTCTTTTTCCTTTTTTTATATTTCAACCAGAACGTTTCCGATTTAAAAGGCAAGCCTGTTCCCGTGTGGTCTTTCTAATTTACACTCTTTTCCGTGGGCTTTCTTACCTCTCTTTTTTGATATCTATCTCTCTATATATACCCATTATATTATTAGTCGGAATTATTATTCTTTTATTTTATTAAACACACGCACCCCAAGAATCAGAAGGCGGTTGGGTATTTGTATAATGAAGAATTATGGGGCTCTTTGACAGAGGTGTTCAGATGCTTTTAACCACCGTTGGTGCTTTCGCTGCCTTCAGCCTGATGACCATAGCTGTGGGGACCGACTACTGGCTTTACTCCAGAGGGGTTTGCAAGACTAAAACTGTCAGTGAGAACGAAACCAGCAAAAAGAACGAGGAAGTCATGACCCATTCTGGATTATGGAGAACCTGCTGCCTGGAAGGTATTTGATTCTGGATCTCCACCCCCCGCACCCCCCTTACTTTCCTCTCCCCCTATCCCATACCCCCCCCTCCCCCCCCCCTCCCACTACTCCCAGTAAATCCCTTCACATTCCACCATTTTCTAACTTCATTCCTTCCACCACAACTGAGAGTGGTGGGCTTAGTTACGTGGGGCACGGAGGCAAGAAGACAAGAAAATTATTCTTTGCACCTTTGCGTTCCCTTTTTCCCTTCCTCAGCCTCTGCCCTACACTCTCCCCAGAATTTTACTCCCCCCCTTCTGACGGGAATAATATGTGTCTTACAAAAACACCAAGACACCCTTTCAGAAAGCAACTACGTGGTCTACCTGCCTTCAGATTGTTTGTATTGCCTGGGAAAGCAATGCCAAAATGCTGTGTTATTGCTGTGCTCCGTCTGCAACCACAGAGTGAAATAATTTGTCTCTTTGCAAATGGCTTATTTGCAAAGACTAACTGGGAGTGAGGGGCAATGTGGGGAGGAGGTGACTGCAAAGCAATTCAGATGCAATTATTGGTTCCCTTTAGAAAGGAAAAAAGAGAGAATGTGAAATAACCCTGCTATGTCCAAAATATGGTAAATCTGGTGATTCCAGTCCTCTCGAGCAGAGTTCAGAGCATTTCATAATGTCTGTGAGCAACCACATCTTACTGGGCTGGGTGCAGGGGGGGTCTATTTGGCACCTGATTGGTTTGTTTTGGGGCTGGAATCTTTCCCCCACTTGTTTGTTATTGGGGTAGATTTTTGTTTGGGGGCTTTTCTTTAAGGCTTATGGTAGAAGCTAAAAATAAACAAGTGTCTGTATAGAAAAATCAGCCTAAGTCTTATGTGGTGAAACTGCACAGCAACTCAGTGACATGTCTGATGGCAGAAAAGCCACTGCCGCAGCCAACTTCTGGAATCAGACGTTCCTAAGGGAGGGGGAGAGAAGCGAGGGGCCAGCGGTTCACTTTTAAATATGTGTTGCTCAGTCCTGCTGTTGGCATACATATGGGCTGGGGAGGTGGACTGCAGCTGGTGCTGGAGGAGTAGGGGCTACCAATGTAAATGCGTGGTTTTCTGTTATGCACGTAGTGAGAAGGAGGGAGCGAGAGCAAGGCAGCGCACATTGCAGCCTGGTATCAAAATGCTGCTTATGAATCAGCCCCCAGCCAGAGAGTGGGCTACGGGGGCTGATGGGTGCCTGCGGATAACGCCTGGGTCTGCTAGTGCCCCCCAGAGCTGGGTGTGCCTGGAGCTCCCTGATGGGCAAGAGGGGAAGCAGGTACCGCAGGAGCGATTTTCTGAGAGTGCACTGGGAGATGCAAGGCAGGGGGAGGGGGAATAAACTGTGTATGTCCTAATGTCTCCCACCAAAGCAAGCTAAAGCTGCTGTTTAGAAATGGTTGTGTCCGGGAAGAAGAGCAAATTTCCCCCCCGTTCTTGGTGCAAACGGTTGAGTGATGGCTGGACATGTTTTGAATAGCTAAGTGACTTCATTGAGCGATGGTCTATTTGACGCATACTGCATTTAGTGCCCTTTGTCAACCCAAACTGCTGCCTTTTAACATATCCTGCAGAGGAGCTCTATGCTGAATACTATATGCTGTCTCCACTCCAGAAAATCAATAGCAGTAAATTAATGGGGGATGTTTTAAACACACTCACTCGCGCACATGCACGCATTTCCTCCAAATAGATAAATATATGGAGATATATATTAATAAAGAATGAAAAGCCTTTCGCACAGCTATTCATTACAACAGGGTAGAGAGACATCTCCTTAATTAAAAATTAATGAGAGAGGAGGCAAAAAAAAAAAAAAAAAAAAAAAAAAAAAAAAAAAAAAAGCAAGCCCAAAAGCAAAGCCATGTGAGGAGGGAGGCAGGCTGCAGGGAGAACTCTCCTCATGAGCTGTGTCCCCGAGCCAGAGGGCAGAGGGAGGCTGGGGAGGAGATAAGAGGTGTGAGGACCCTGGCCAGTAGTGGCAGTGAATTCAGATTATGTCCATGTGCCCATACAGCCAGATCCAGAGGGACACGATCAGAGGAGGAGGAGGAAGGGGTGGGTGAGGTTTGTTGGAGTGGAAGACCTCAAGGCTCCTTCTCATTTACATCCAACAGGACCCCATAGGGACTGTGGAGAAGTAGTTGCGTGATAAGGGAAAGTGTCAGGATGCTCCCTATCAAGGGTTCCAAAGTGCTCCCAGCCCCTCCCAGTGCCATCTTGGTCCCCTGCCCATGCTCTCATGCAAAATCAGACTGCAACCCTACACAAGAGCTGGGAAAGGTAGCAAGACAGATGGGATTCTCTTTTGTCCCCACCACAAATGGAAGAGCCTGGTTGACTCCCTAAAACTGCTGGATGTGGGGCAGAAGTTGTAAGAGAGGCTGGAAGGTTCTAGGAACTGCCTGGGAGCAAGCCCTGCTCTGACCCTCACCAGCCTGAGGACACAGGTTGTCCCAAAACTTTGGGGTGAGCTAGGTAACAGGAGTTCCATGGCCATACACTGAGCACTGACATGGGCATGGCTGTGCCTCATGGCTGAGGATGCCTCTGACTGGCTCCCCTCATCCCAAGTCTGCATGGGCTGGTGGCTGTCACTCCTTAATCCCAGAATGGCACAGCCAAATACCCCCAATAGACACACATGAGAGGGCCACTGGGCAACCCCCAGATGCCATATCTGATAAGCCAGAAGGTTGTCTTCCTTCTCAGCATAAGGAATCAGAAAGATGCCTCTGATTCACTTGATCTCCCAAGTGAGAGTCGCAATCTGGGTGGAGAAGGGTGCTGCAGAGGCTCCTTGCCCCCATGGTGCATGGGTTAGACGGGTTTGGGAAGGGAAAGAGTTGCTCCCAAGGAGGCTCTGGAAATGGCCAAACCCTTGGAATCTGCTCACACCCTGCTCACAGTGTGGCAAAAATACCTGGAGAAGAGTGTGGGACAGAAATGGTGCAGGCCCATAGGGTTTTGAGAGTCAGCGAAGAGGAGGGCAAAGGAATATCAATGAGAAAATAATCAAAGAAGGAGCCAAAACAATCTTCTGCTAACAATAGGAAGGCTCTGATGAGGTTGACTTCACTTTGGGGGACATAAGGGAATGCTAGCACTAGCCAGCACTGTAGGCTGTCAGAAATGGTGAACTCTTCATATTCCAATGCTGTGGTAAATTGTATTTCTTTATCTTGGCCAAGATATCCAATAGCAAAAAGGAACGTGGAGGCTCAGCCTGTACGCACAGATATGCTGCAACCAGTAAGCGAGTTCCCCTTGAACAATTTGATTCCTGGGCTTTTAGGACAATTTGGTTCCTGGGCTTTTAGGATTTTACGGTTCCTGTCTGTCCAGTCATTCAGCATTCTCAGTCAGTATCTTCACAGCTTCGTGTTGCTTCAAACAGCAGTGTCATTTTGGGCGTTCAGCTTCTGTTGGGATCCCTCCCCTCTCTTTCCTGCATCCTACAGGGAGCCCCTGTTCAACAGTGGGTCTGGAGCAGAAAGGTGATGGTGGTTCCCATTACTGCAGACCATGCTTCCTATTCTTTTCCTAGTCTTCCTTCAGATATTTCTCTCTAAGGCTTTGGAGTGCTTAAATGTGTACCTGAGCTGCTCAAAAATCTTTGCTCTACAAGAAAAATGGCAGAACCTACCTCAGCCCTCTGACCACGTATATATGGAGTGTAAATGTACGTCTGGCAGCTGAGACCCATGAGCTCATGGCACACAGAGGTGCATGCACCTCTTACAACTTTGAAATGGCTGCAGAGCTTCCAGCCTAATTCCTGCTTGGCACCAAATGCTTTTAAAACACTTTTTATTATGAGTGATGCCTTGTCTAATTCTTTCATTAGCTCCTGTAGATCTCCTACAGGATCTCAAAAAGTGAATGACGAAGCCTTATCAGGGTCTTATGAAGCAAGTAAATGAAATGTATTTTATATCTGTAGGTTATTGGTTTTGTCATGTTGTCGTTATTATTAGGAAAGGGATAGATACAGGAGGCTTTTATACTGAGAAGGAAGAGATTGGAGTACAGGGCAGGCAGGTATGAGTGATGCGCATGGGGTTAGACATCCCTGTAGATCTTACTGGTGTGAAGGCGAATAATTGAATGGATGTTGATGCAGAAAATAATTCCTGCCTAGAGACCCTTCCCAAGGAAAATTAATGAGCTGATCTGTTCCCTTTCCAGTTTGTTATATCTGAGCAGCGGATGAGAGTTAAGTGCAATTTTGGTGTTTGCAGAAACGAAAAGCTGACAGCAAGGCAAGGCAAGGCAGGGCACAGGCGCTGGACGCAGTCCTGGTGCTGCGTCTCTTCCCCACACTGCTTCTTTCACTGCCGTGTGCTGATGGGCCACTTCTTTCCCTTCACATGATCTTATGAGCATTTCTTCCTTGTCTTCTCATCTATCTTTCACCCTTCGTTTTCCTCATCCCTAGTTCTACCCTGCAGAGCTGCCCGCTGTCTTATTTCTATGGATCCACAAAGCTGGTGGGGTCCTTTCCCCTGTTTCTGTCCTACACCAGAAGATTTCTGAGGAAGCAGTGTAAATAGCAGTAGATTGAATGAGAATCCCCACGGTCGGTGGTGCAGGAGCATCCCAGAGCACAGCCCAGAGATGCAGGAGGCAGAGGTTCAGTGCCGCACTGCCTGCTGCTGGCATTGCCTCTGCCAGGCAGAGGGAGGATGCAGAGCTGCACGGGCCTGGTGTGAAGAGGGAGGCAAAGGATTTCCAGAAGTGGGGTGCAGGTGGTGAGGGGGAGGCACATGGGATCCCAGGCATGGGTGGGTTTAGTTCTCACAGGGCTTAAATTCACACACCACTGGGATTAAATTCACACTGAGAGCTGGGGATTCAATGGGCTGAGACCTGCAAGCTCACTTCATTTCAGATTTGACAAGGAAATGCTGTTCCTTGCCAGCCAGCTGCTAGAACTGACTTATAAATTGTGTTTAAATTCTAGATCTCTCTACTGACAGAGAAAGAGGAATGGGTTAATATTGTCCTGAAATGCACCAGAAATTGCCTTGCTGAAGAGAGTGAGAGAGAAATGCAGTGGGAGGGACATGAAGATGCAGTGTGGCAGCAGTAATGTATAAAGAAATTACACAGAGATAGAACAAATGTCTCCTTGCCAGGGAGACCAGGAGCTATTCCTATCCCACGATTCCATGTTAACCCATCCCTTTCTCACCCGAGCCCCTCCACTCTGTCTCGCTCAGCTGCGGTTCGGTGCAACCTCATTGGGAATTCATGGGAGGAGGGCCGCCGGGGCTCGCCAGCAGCATCTCCATATTTATTTCCTTTAAGGGCAGCAGCGAGGAGGTTGCCGAGGGGAACAGGGAACATTTCAGGCTCTCAGCTGGCTCTGCCCCTTGCCCCTGTTTTAAGAGCAAGATTCCCAATCAAGAATACCCTCTTGATCCCAGGGGGGAGTCCTCGCCACCACATTCTGCACTGCTTCCCCCCTTCACATCGCCCCATTTCTGTGGATGCACTGCTGCTTTCCTGGGCACCACAGTCTCCCCTTTGAGAGGGGCTTTCTGGGAGGATCAGGGTGTGCTGCCTGACGAGGCGTCACCAGCAGGGCTCCCAGCCCCAGGGCTGCAGCAGCCCAACAGGGAAATGCAGAGTGCAGGATGGGTCAGGAGTGCAGGGAGCAGACTGCAAGCACAATGCACCCCAAAGTTATTTTTCCCTAGCCTGCGTGACCCCAGCTCACTCCTCACCCTCCATCTTTGACTCATTCTATCCATCTCCATTTTAATTTGTTCTCGTTTCCCTCCCCTGTTTTTCCTCTTTATTTTTCTCTTTCATCTTCACGTCTCTTCTACGCTCTCTCAGAAGCAGCTTCCCCTTCATTATTCCTCCCTGATTCTCTCCAAGTTCTCCAAGGCCCATCCCCCTTTGCTCTTTCCTCTGTTACATTAGCTTGCCCTTGCTTTCCTCTGTCCCCTTTGCTCCTGCCATCTCATCTGTCTGTCCTCTTTCCTTTTCTCTCTGCCGTCACATCACCCTGGCTGCCCCCATCTCACATTCTCTCAGCCCAGAGACCCTATCCTTTCAAAGCTCCTTTCCAAGGCAGCCCCGTGGGGTAGATGTCCCCCTCCTCTTTCTCTGCCCAGTCTCCCCCCCGCCTCTAAGCAGCCTATGACACTGGTTGCTGTTGCTGCCTTCTCTCACCCACAGGGCACTACGGCTCCCTCTGCCCCCTCCTACCCCCTTGTGCTCTCCTCATTGCTCGTTGCCTGTGGTCAAGCCGACATCCCTTCACTTTAAAGCCTCCAACCTCCGTGGCCGGAGGGTTCACTGGCAGCGCAGCTGATGAGCTGGCTCATCTGCATGCAGCCAGCAACTGGGCTGGAAGGAGCTCCCGGCAGCCCTAAATACCCTCCCTGGCAGCCCTCAGACATGAATCAGGCCAGGCTCCAATGGGAAAATCGGGGTCTCTGCAGCCATCACCCTGGGGCTGTTGCTGTGCACTACAGGGAGCGTCTCAGCAAACAGCGGTCCTTTTCAAGCTGCTTACAGAGAGAGGATCCTCTCTGAGATCCTCAGGACCACCACGGAGGGGTGAGGAGAATGGGGCCAGGGTCTTCAGTGGGTCTCAGTCGTCAGATCGGAGAGTACCATCAGCTGATGGAAAAAGAAGGGCTGTAGGGCTTGCAGGGCTCTAAATGAAACACAGCAGATCCTCAGTTCCCTGAAAAATGTATATTGCTACTCTGTGGCTCAGGGCAGTGCATGGCTGTAGACAGAAAACTCACCAGCAGCAAATCCCCTAGCACTAGGAGTAGAACAGTGTGGATAACAAAGCACAAGGAGTCATCTGGGAAATAAGGTAAAGCCATAGGAGGGTTCATAAAAGGTGGACAGGGATAAGGAGGAGTAAGGAAGACCACACGTATGAGGACAGCCTGAAGGACTTAGATGTGTTTGCCTGGAAAAGGAGGTGAATGAGTGGGAAAGCAATTGGATTGTGTTGAATAATGAATGGGCAAGAGAAGATGGATCAGTAGCTCTTGATTTCCCCATTTTGTAACACACAGACAAGAGGACCTGACGTGAGTCACCGGAGACCCAGTTAAAGCTTTCTCATTTGATGCGTATCAGGGCTGTGGAGTTTATTGCCACCGGAGCTCCCGTGGCCAAGATTTTAACAACATTTAGCAAGCAAGTGGGCATTTACAACAGAGTTCACTAAAATTAAGCGTCCTCATAATGGATATGAACAGCGTTTTGGGTGTTTCGTAATTCAGCAATTAAGCTAGGCTCCATAAAAACTAGGATAACATTTCACAAGGGCAGTCTATCCCCTATCTGACTGCCATGTGCTTCTTGCCTCTTCCCTGAAACATTTGTCAGGGATTAAACGGAGCTCAGATTTACTTAGTCTGGCATTTCTTTTGTTTCTAGATGTTCTGCCATGCAATTGCAACATAAGATGCAAACTAGGCCTGCATTTCTGCCAGTGTCAATGACTGCCCTAATTTGAGAAATTAACTGTGAGTTTTGGTATTTCTATCATATTTTGTTAGAAAGGATCTGGGATAGAGAGCAATTAAGAGCATACAGAATTAAGTGGAGTCCTTTTTCTTCACACCCCAGGGTATAAAGTAAGTAGTTAGCGATGAAGGTGCTATATAAGTGCAAAGAATTATTATTGTTGATATCCCTGCTTCCCAGAAAGCAGTAGGCTTTGGGTCTCTTTGATGCTATCATGACTAAATTAGAAATGAGGTTGTCTCTTTTCTCTTGCATCTGTGGCAGCGATTACTGAACTGGCATCTGATGACGTACAACACTGTAGTGTTCCTATGCACGAGGGATGAAGGTCTGATTCTCACCTCCTTTGCACTGGTGCAATCTCGGTGACTTGGAAGAAGCTGTGCTGCTTTCACGGTCCATGAAGGCAAGAGGGAAATCAGGCTGAGGAAGGGCTGTGCATGCTTTAAACAGCTGCGTCCCTCGAGGTCACCCTGTGCCCTGCTTCCACAACGCCGTACCCCACAAAGCAAGGGCTCAGTTTGCCTTCAGTGCGTGGGATGCCCATTTTTGCCAGCTGTTCCTCCAGTCCAGCAGTACCTTTCTAAAAACTATTTCAATTTTCACCATCTGTCACCCTCTCTAGATAAGTTCAAGTTGGCATCCCTCACTGTGGGACAAAATCCTCTTATGGGCTCCCCACCTGTGCTTGGTGGAAGTGTGAAATGGTAGAGGAGACCATGCATCCCCTGATATTCATCTTCCTTCTTTCTTCTGCGTTTCTGTCTTTCATGAGATCTCTGTCATTTGTTGACAGCTTTCTGTCTCCCAGCCCCATTTATCCCCTTCGTGCTACAGAAAATCTCCTCTATAAAATTCCAAACTACACAGAGTTTTCATAACAAGCCCTGCAGGACAGGTGAAATCCACTTCTGTTTCTGCGGCACAGGCTGCTGGAGTTTTTATACCAGCTTCCTATCAAACCTATAACTCCCCAGAGAAGTATATGGACTTTATCCTGGATCTCCTGTTCCCCCAGAGCATATACTTCTACCTGTTAGCCTAGAAAAACAGAAAATGAGGATGGTATACAAAAACTTGAGACTGCAGTACCATGCTATCCGTGCATAGGAATTCCTCTGGTGTGTGTTTTTGCTAGAAGCGGAACAACTATAAATTTCTGATTTAGCTTGTTGTATAAAGTATACATTCTGTCAAATAAAGAATAACACTATCCACCTCCATCCCCTGGATTTCTTCCTATTTCTCAGTTTTCATTCTCTCCATGAACATGATTTTTTTAGTGTGCTTTATTTTTCTCCTCCCACTGCTTCATAACTGCATTTCATTCTTAAATTTGCCATCGCTCAGGGAAGTTCCCTCTTCCTTCAGGTCCTGTTTATACCACCAGTGTAGCTGCAGTGTGATGGATCTCACTTGAACACTGAATATTTCCCAGGTTTATGGTCATGTTCATTCAGTGTCATAGACCAGGCACTGTCAATCACACAGCTTTTCATCCAACCCTATTCGCTGACTCCTGCAACCTGTCCATTGCAAATAGCACATTTCTGAGAACCTGTTCCTGGAGATTCACTCCCTCCTGAAAATGCTGCTTAGAGCTTTACTTTCTTGTTTTCATTTTGTTCTTTGCTCATTCCATCAGTCCCCTTCGGAATTGATTGCTTCTACTTTTCTTCCTTTTTTCTTCACTTACTCTCTCAGATCTGCCATCTTCTCTTCTCTTCTCTTCTCTTCTCTTCTCTTCTCTTCTCTTCTCTTC
>NW_024885344.1:1826133-1995739 GCF_019232065.1 Centrocercus urophasianus
TCTCTTCTCTTCTCTTCTCTTCTCTTCTCTTCTCTTC
Source organism: Centrocercus urophasianus (assembly GCF_019232065.1). Taxonomy (NCBI): domain Eukaryota; kingdom Metazoa; phylum Chordata; class Aves; order Galliformes; family Phasianidae; genus Centrocercus; species Centrocercus urophasianus. Next base: position 1,826,171 of record NW_024885344.1, read on the forward strand.
TCTTCTCTTCCCTTTATATTTCAATTCCTCAGTTCTCCTGGGTAGAGCCATCCCCAATCCCAGCTCATCCTCCACAGAGAAGTGATGAAAACGGTTTGACAGCTAACCATGTGCATGCGTGTGCACATGTATCTCCTTTCAGATGTGGTCAGTTAGAAAGCCTGGGAGTTGAGATGAAGTATCCTAGCTCTGACTTTTGCCTTTCAGAGAGCCCTGAGGAGTCATTTCTGAATGCAGATGGCCCTCAGAATTGCCTTCAGAGTACAGGGTCCCAAGGAATCAATCATCAGGAATTTCTGCTGCTTTCTTTTAGATTCAAGCGTTGCCCTTTTCCTTAGGCTGAGGGTCATGGTTTTTTTGAAGGGCAGTGGCAGAACCATGAAAGAAGACATTTTTCTCTTACTCATTTTTGACTGAGGGAGTGAATGAACTGTGATAAATATTTTTCTGTATATAGCTAGAGCTGTCTCAGAGAAGTGGCAGAGGAAACAGATGGCAGAGGCCCTTTATAGGCAGCTGCTGTTGTCTCTTAAGGTGTCACCAGCACAAGAAAAGTGGTTGTAATTGGGCAGCTTCAAGATCAGCAGCGCCTGAGAGGACTCGAGCAGAAAAGAATGTCATCCTGTGTGAAGGGGGGGAGGCAGAAATCAGATATTCAGAGACTAAGAAATGGTGCTTGAGGGGTGAAATAAAGTACAGGAAATAGTTTGAAGCAAGGATGAACCTTTACTAAATGACAGGACTAGAGGATGGTTTTCCTGCATTTGGGAGTTCACACTTGGCCACAGACAGTGGGAACATTGTAGGCAGGGTGAAGAAGGTGGTTTTGAGTATTTTGGGGACAGAAAGAGGAGGTGGTGTGCAAAGGAAACAGCTGAGTGAGAGACACAGATTTTCAACGTGCTATGGAAACGCAGCCCACGAGAGAGGAAAGGTCCAGGAGTAGCCATTTCCAGGCTTCTACCTCCTCCAGCTTGCTTCACAGCAACCCTGCAGTGTGCTTTTGAGACGAGGGGTGCTACTGTTTGGTGTAGAAGCCTCTGTCCTAGAAACTCTCCAGATGATTTCCGTGCCAGAGCCTGCCAGTACCCAGTGTAAAGTGAAATTGTAAGCTGACCTGTAAAACAACAGAAGTGGAGACATGTAGTGGTTCCCTCAATAAATAACCTGAACAAAGATTCTTTATAACTTTCAAGATGGGAGGGATTTTGCTTTGGGCTAGACTCCTAACTCTTCTAGTCATGGAGATGTCTACATTTCTTCTGCTGCCTTTGTGTCCCCAAAAGCAGGATCCATGTATTCCTTTGCAGAAGAAAATTCATAGAGAATTCAATAGGAAGCTTGAGAGGAAACCAGAGAAGATTGCAGGGTCTGTCTTGAAGTTCAAGGGTTTGGGTTAACATAGCAGCTGTGGACAGCTGGGGATTAATGCAGCTGAAGGTTTCCGTGTCCTCTAGCTAAGACACATCCATTGCAGCTGTACTCAAGCACCTCATCATCTTGAAGGAAAAAACTGCTGAGAGCAGAGTGGTGCAGCTATTTCACTATTGGGAGGAGGAAAAACAGAGAAACTAATATGCCAACCCTGCAGAGTGAAGTGTAATGCAAAGAGCAGTACAGCACACAGGAAAAAAAATGTGAGATTGACAATTTTCCTAAATTTTAGGTGACTGCCTTTTCACTGCAGCACTCTTCCCCAATCATTGCGCCAATCTCCCCCATTTCAGCCATCACTTTGTCCCTTTGTACACAGGAAAGAATAACTCAGTAAGGCCAAGAGCAGCTTTCCAGGAATTAATTCCAGGGGCTGTCTAAGATCACAGGAGAAAGGTGTTTTTCTGTGCTGCATCATTACAGCTTGGCCCACATTTGCAGGAACAGTGAGGGGGAAAGCATTCAGAGCAAGACAAGACTTCAAGAAAGAGCACTGTGAGGATGTGCAGGCACCAGCACCAGGAACGATTCACACTCTTCTGCAGAAACCAAGTGCATGAGGGTTTTTTTTGTTGGTTTTTGTTGTTGTTGTTGTTGTTGTCTTTTCTGGGAGTAGACTTATGGTAGAGGGAAGCATCTCTGTTTGCTGGAAAGAAAAGAAAGGTTGGGAATGGAAGGATCTTGTGGCATCTGTAAAGCCAAGCTGGCCTGAGGGAGAGCTAAGGTAAGGGGGACCCAGGACTCAGCCACGGCATGGCGTGGGGAGTTGGTGAGGGATAGAAGGAGATGCCTTGAAGATAGCTGGGGAATATGGTCAGAGAGAGAAATGTGAGTCAGGAGAAATCATGAGAGCCATGTGTAGGACAGTCTTGAATTGCTCCGGCCTGAGAGAAGCAGGAATATCAGTCAGAGCTGATGGATGAAGAGACAGCCTCCTCATCTATCTTCTCTGCCCTATGGAATGACACTGATTTCCTCCTGAGTTACACCCCTAGAGGCCTTTTCACCCTTTCTTTCCTGCTCTGTTCCATGGCATAAAGAAGGATTTAAATACACATTGACAGGGTAGGATCGATCACACCAACCAAACATGGGCCTGCATCACCAATATGGCAAGTGCAATCAGTGGTCATTGCTCAGGCAACAAAAGACTGACAAAGGAGGGCTGGTGAGAAGAGTCAAAGGAGCTGCAGTATACAGTTTTTGTCTCAGCCTTCTCTTGGTGAAGCTAAGAAATTTATCCATGTAGGCAACTTAAAGCAGACATGGGCACCTCCTACGATGTGTCTCCCTGCTGGAGACCTGTCTCCTTCTGGAGGCCTGGGGTAGAGTTTTTGTGCTAGAGAATCTACGGCATGGGCAGATTATCTCCAGTAAAACAGAAGAACCAAACTGTAATGCTCTTTTTTGTCTGCTGCTCTTCAGCAGAGTGTTTCTGAGCATTTTACTTGCTTTAGTTGTTGTGTAATTGCAGTTGCACCAAAATGCTTCAGGTATGGTGGAAGCACCTTATCCTGGACACTGTGCATACACAAAAGTTCTCATTCAGATGTGAAAGAAGTGTCAATCTAAGATGATAAATGACATATGAAATGCAGCAAAGCAGAATACAGCAAACGTTTCAATCATGTTTCTGGATCATTGTTTTTGATACCAGTGAGAGAGTTTCTCCAGAGTAGGGAGAGCAGAATGCAGAACAAAGCACCTCTGCCCAGCACCAGGCAGTACCAGAAAGAAGTACCTGAATAACTCAAAGCAAGCTAGCTTAGGTATTTCCATCTCTAGTGGTTACTCAAGCATAGTGCTCTGCACAGACAAATTAGCAACATGTCTGAGAGCTGTCAGGATGCAACACTTACTTGCGTATGCTGCTTCTGAGACCCATGTAAGGTCACATTATGTTGTGCCATGGAGACTTATAGCAAGAGCCTCACTCAATTCTCGATCTAAATCTAATTCCTGTATCCCCAAATAGGCATGCCTTTGTACTTGGAGGTTTTTTCCCCTTATTAGATAACCACAGGTAGTATGAAAGAAATGAACTGTTCACATCTCGTATCAGTTCTTCTAGAAAGGGTACCATGTTATTTGGGATTCTGAAAGGGAGCTCGTTCCCAGATGTGTCTCTGAATGCGTGGGAGACCTGGAGCCAGAAGAAGCCATCACAGCTGGATTTCTCTTTTGTGGTTTTAGCAGGCAGAGCTGAAGGACACAGAGACTAATCTCCATGTGACCTGCAGATTCTGTCCTTTCACATGAGGGCTGAAGCTTGCTGAAAAGGCAATGCTGGAATGCTTTCGCCCATGTGGTTATTGCCCTGGGGATACATGGCCACTTCTGTCTCCAGGGTTGTCACTTACCAGTGAAAATTCATTGGATTCATGACAAAACTGCAGGATTTGCCAGCAAAGAAATAGTTTGCTCTGAAAATAAATAAAAATCTGATCTGGGGGTGGTAATTTACTCAGACACCCAAGAGATCACTTATTTTGAGTATCTTGTTTAATTCTCACTGAGACTGCTCATTTTCTGTCATTCTTGATCTTAGTTTTCTTGAAGGAAAAAAAGGTACCGTATGTTACATGTCTTCTTCCCTATAATAAAAACAATAGAATGGTTTCAAAGAGAGGAAAACTCCATGGCGATCTCTTCAGTGAGCTGCACCAAAGCGGGGCTGGATGTTGAACTCTCATTCAAACAAATTCTTAAGACCCACATAAGACCTCAGTCTTCTTTGGGATGCAGGTCAAGAATTAGATCTCTGCAACTGATATACCATCAGCAGCTTTTCCCAAATAATGAACTAATCAGAAATACTAAAAATAGGCTTCATCGGAACATCATTTCAGCCATTTGGGATGTAGAGCAAATGGCACTGAATGTGTTTAATAAAGTGGAAGAGCTTTGTTTTTAGTCACTGTGTTATGGATAAATTGTTGATAGGTGATCAAATGTGGACTCTACTTTCAAATGCTGTGATTTTTGAACCTGCCAAGACTCCCTTGAGCCTCTCTTGTTCCTTTCATTGCTAATGTAGTAGGACTTCCTGCCCTTTTCAGGACCTAATTCAAGAAAAATAGTTATGTTGTCTTTCTTTTCCAGATAACAAATACGTAGCCTCTGGGCCAGTAATCAATTTTCAGGAATAAATGCCCATAATTCTACAAAATCAGGCCCTGGGAACTGGGTTAGAAGATGGCTGGATGGGAATCAGATCAGTTCACATCTCTACATGCTGTTACAAAAACAACAACAGGGCATCAGATTAGGATAGTGGTGAGAGCAGGTGAGAGAGAATCTGGTTTTGGACTGCACAGCAGCAAAACCTGTGAGGCCTTAAGGCAAAGTCTACTGCTGAGGGGATATTTCCTCTTCTTGCTGGGAAGGAAATAAGCCAGGATCTCATGGGAATTAGACAAAAACATATGCAAAATGAGTAAAGGAAACTGAGGCTCTGATAGGAAAAGAGGTTTATTATGAGGGATGAGACAACATTGTCAAACCAAGGCAGTTCACATTGGGCTCTATTGGTTATTCTTTACATTTGGAGTTGGTCTTCTGGCCTGTGTATATTACACTCATTCCAGAATGACAGAGGAAAAAAGCGTCTACCAGTACCTTCATATTCACATGTCTCCGAACTTATATCACACAGACAGAACGTCTTCAAAAGGGAATTAAGCAAATATCTTTGCTGGTTTGTGTTATTTAGTGGTGTGAAACAACTGGATGTAATTTAAGGGCCAAGCTTCACATCTGTGCTCTGGGTGACAAATGTTGATGCCATACTGATTTTAGTCACAGCCTGCTATGCACCTTGAAATTATCTGTACTTTCCCTTCCAGTACTGAAGAACCACAGCGTCTTCCTCATAGTCTGCAGGAAACTTCCAACTACATTTGACTTGTAGTTTATGAACTTTGCATAAGTGTTTTAATACTGATTGCCTCAGTATTCATAGTCCTTAAAAGTTCTAATTCAGTGTTTTGGGATGAAAGACACATTCAGTGTAGACTAAGCCTATACAGTAATTAATTAGCTGACTGAACATTTAAGTTTTGATTATAATTTCACAAATTATTCAACGGTATCCTATTAGGAACGAAGTTTTCTTTTATCATCAACCGCAAACGAACTGTCCATCAATTACACTGTGCTCATTCATCAGGGTGATGAGAACAGCAGAAAAGCCTAAATGGCTTGCTAGAAAGTGCTCCATGTAAAATAGAGCTGTATTTCATTAGCTCTGGGAGGATTGGCCACTCGTTAATTGGATGAATCACCCAATGGGTGTGCTCCTTAAGCCAATCAGAGCGTGCCAGTTCAGTAGGGCCACAGTGAGCATCGCTGTGCTGCGTCATTCAGCGTTCTCTGGTGAGTGATTAAATCCATGTCATTTGTAATAAATCAAATCTTGTCACAGGGTCAATCCAGTGGGTCATGCTAGGTTATCGTGGTGATTTTGCACTCGTTATATCAGGTACTGCTGTGTCATACAGGTTTTTGCTGGGTCATGGGGTCATGCAGGGTCCCTTAGATACCATCTCCTGAACTTGTCAGGAGCCTTTCTGGAATGCACTGGAGGAATGATGAGAACAGTATGCTGCATAGCCTTTGGTGCACCTGGTTATTGCCGCTTCTCGTGGATGAATTGCCTCTTCCCTGGAAAATGTGCATTTGTTTCATTTCTTACTTTAAACAGCCACTTTGATTTCTGTGTTTTGTCCCCTCCAAAACACCACCTGCCCAAGGCCCAAAACAGGCTAGATCTAGTCCTGAACCAGTGACCTCATTTTCAGAGGAGAAAACATCATGTTATTCCAGTTGAATATATTGCTATCCGACTCCGTAGAGCCAGAAAGGGATCCTGCCCTCTACTAATATGACTGCACATCGCTGGTTTTAGTGGCTGCTTGGAGATCACCCTGTTACAGAGAAATCTCCACGTAGCCAACAAATGCATAAACTTCCCTTCATTTAGGGGATAGGATCAAGAGAAAGATTACTGACAACAGTATATCTCTTCCAGGAGTCCCCCTCTTCAGTGATACCTTGCTTTGAGTTATGGTTTGGTCAGGTATATATTAGAACAGCCTTGAGGTGACTGTAACTTGCATCAGAGACTAAGCCAATCTTTTCTGGTCTAACGGTCAGAAAAATACAAAGGCAGCACAAAGCCACCTTTAGCTGCCACACTGTCTACACTGTTTCAGATACCACTGAGAAAGCTGGAAATACTCAGCTCCTCTAAAGAAGTCACTTTAGATGACAGGAATCTAAAATGTTGACATTTTTATGCATGGAAGGACTATTTGAGGGTCGCTTTTTTTTGAGAATACTATGGCATGCCATGGTCTCTGTGGTTAATTTAGTAGAAATTGATGATTGCTTTCACAGAGGAGAAATACAATAGCTTCACTAACATTTTTAAGCCTCTCAAAGTAGATTTACTTTCCGTGACATGTGGCATCGCCAGAATAGACAGTGGCAGGTTATGGTATGAAATTTGTACTGGTACCAATCAGGATGACATGCTCAGCCCACTAGTGCCATCGCTGGTCAGAAAAACAAGGACTAGCAGATGACTGCAGGAAATGTCCCATTTTCCATCGGCAAAAACAATGCTTCTGGTGAGGCTTCTGCTTGTACTTTCTCTGCATAACGTTGCTGTTCTCTGCTCAGGGCAACTGAAGTCATTCTGCTAGTTATTATTTCTCACTCTTCAATGTATCCCAGCACCTCGTATCCCTGGAGCACAAGGAAATGCTTCCATGCCCATGATATACATGGAAAATTGGGAACCCAATGGTTTGTCAAATATACAGAGACTGTGGCAGAACTGAACTCACTTTTTTACTGAGATTTATGTCCATATCCAGATTATTCCTCCATCATCTTTCCAGAGCTCTGTTTACTTGGCCCCACTGCCTATCACAACACAAAAGGACATGGCTTGTTTTCCAAGTGTGAAGTACATAGATGATCTCTAAAGAACCATGGAAATGTCACGGATGCAATCAGTAATGTATTAGAACCAATTCAAGCTCTACAGTACTTCTTGCCTGGATTCTTTGCACATGGGAGGTCCCTGCAGGAACTGCATCAGATCTAGCTAGTCTTCTGCTGGAATCAGAGAGTGAGCCAGGAAAAATCTTATTCCCTCAGCAACTGAAATCAAACTCATATTTTCCTCAGCAGAGCTATTTTAAGTCATTCATTATTATCTTCTTTTCTCTCAAAAGCAAAGTCCCTTTGATACTCAGAGATTCTTAGAACCAAATGGAAAGGGAGAACACCAGGGTATTGTTCTTACTGCAGTTGCAGGCATACTTGGTACCTAGAAAAGGATTTGTTAAAAAACAACTCTACAGTGCTTCAAGTCAGAAGAAGAAAAAAAATAATAAAATAAAACAAAGGAAAAACAGAGAAAGAAAATCCATGCTGTCGATGTCTTGAGCAATGAGACTGTCAGGGAAGTAAGGCCTCTGTTGGCATCCTGGGTCAAATCCATAGCTGGTACAAGTGAGCATAAACCACTGATTCTTCTGTTCTGCAATGATGCATGTGAGGCTAAGCAGCAGATTATCTCATTTAGCCTTTGTGATGTAAGTAGGATCCAATACTGAGTTCCTGTGTACATCTGCAACAGATGGTGTTTAATAGCAACAGCAGTCATTGTAGGTATGCCTTTTCACATCTTGCTGGATACCAGCTTCCTCCTGGGGCTGTCCATTTGAGTTGGAAGCCACTTGGAGAAAATTTTTGGTGTGTTCTTCTACCACACAGGTAAGCCATGGCTATGCATCCACATTAACTTGCCACAGCAGTACAAACTCATGTATGCTACAAGATGCAGGCAGAGACAGTTCTGGCACTTCCTATTGCTTGTTTTCTACCATGCAGCAGCACAAGGAACCATCTCACTATAGTTTGTTTCTTTTTTCCACCTGCTTACTTTTTTTCTTCTCATTCCTGTTCATCAGGTGCCTTCAGCTCTTAAGTTCCCAAGCATGTTCCCAGATTTTTTTCAATGTCAACTGTAGAACTAAAAAGGGATTTTCTGAATTTGGTGGATCAGATTGTCAGAAATCTGGCTGAAAGCCACTCGTTGGACATGCTTCAGATTGCTACCCTAGAATCCAGCTGCTGATTTTCCAGTGTGCTTTAAGCCTGTGGAGCATAAAGAGAGACAAGCAGTACACCTGACTGGGTTTCTCCAGGGATGTTTGAGGGGCAGAGAACCTTTATTGATTGTCCCCTCCCAGGAGCTTGACTTCCTGCTGCAGTTGCCTCTCCCTGAAGGCTCATACAACTTCCCCAGGTAGCTTAAATGCAGCCTCTCACAGAAAGCTGTCATGAGGCACCAGCCTTCTGGCTTACACTTTATTTCATCAGCAATGCTTGATGTAAAAAATGTACAATAAAGATGAACTTTGCACATAACATCTGAACCCAGCACTGCTTGGAAAATACAGACCATGGCAAAACAACAAACACAATGCCCTATGCATAGCTCCCTCTCTCTTTGACTCTGTGGGGGATCCCCTACCTTCAGGTTGCCAGCTCATAATTTGTCTTTTCTGAACATGGTTATTCCCTCCACTAAATTTAGCTTTTTCTTTCACAGAACATTCACTCCCCTCTCTGCCATCTACTCTCTCCTGGCCCTTGATGAAGTTTGCTCTTTTGTTCCTCATCCAAGTCTTTCTTTAATCCTTTCTGTCCCTACATGGCTTTGTTCAGCTTTTCATAACATGCAGAGGCCTCAGCAATCCCGCCATCCTTCTGTTGGATCTCAGTCATGACCCACAAGGATTCTAGGACCAGCTACCATCAGAGATATGTGAAGAGCTTCACGATCTCCCCCGTCTAATAATAAGTACACATTCACACTGAAACTATTCCCTCAGCAACAGCTATGTAACAACACTATAACATCAAGGAGGCACTCAGCTCTTACAAGAGGTCCCAGAACAACTTGAGTTGACATTCCAAACTGACATCCAGGGAAGACCTAGTGCTAATCCAGTAGCACTGAAAGCTCAGTGGGTACAGTGACTTTGAATGAGGTAGAGACATTTGCCTAAGCAAGAGACTTGGACTGCTGGTTCTGGAGGATGCCTGCTCACCTGGTTCTCCTCCACCCATTCAAGTTCCTTGAGCAGGAGCTCAGACCATCAAGAGAAGATCAGGACGCAGGTCGTCTTCCTGATGTCAGGGACTCAGGGCGCAGCAAAATCTGCATGGTTTTGTAGGTGGAAGGAAAACAGGGGGAAGCATCACATTATCTGCAGCTGCAGCTCAGCAGATGCTCCAATTGCACAGTGCAATTTATGAGCCGTGATGGGGTATGATTTAGAGGACAGAGAGCTTTAGTTTCATCAGGAACATGGAGGTGAGGGAAGAATTCCCATAAGCAAGCAGTGAATAAAGCTTAGGGTGAGACAAAATCGTCCTCCGTTGACATGCCCACACACAGACCAATGCACAGATCACCCTTGGAGTAAAGATGGTTCGATGGGCTCTTATTATAAATGATCCTTGGCTAACAACATAGACAAAGTAATTTATGGCTCCTCCTGCATTTCTGAATAATCTTTAGTAGGTTGAATTGTCCATAAATCTATTTGCTGTTCTTTGGATACAGGTGTGAATCCAAGGACTCGCTGACTCTTAAAATGATGAAGTTTGCCAACCAAAAATCACTTTTTAGATCAAGGATTCACTCTCTCCTGCTTAAATACTTCAGGAAGTGGTGACACATTTACAGGAAGTAAGATCAGATTCTGATAAGCAGGGCTGAAATAACTTGCCATTTTCGGAGCAGAATGAAACACATGGCAATTATAATGCAAGAAGCGTTATGAGGATGTAACTGTTTAAAAGCTGATTAGGAAAAGAGGGACTTGGCATCCAATCTGGAAGGGCAGTAGAGGGAAGGATGGCTGCATGGCAGGACTCCTGTTGGTGTATGAATGTCTGCGCCATGGTGGCATTGTTATCCCCTTCTTGTCCTGACAATGTACAGTCAATGGCACTTCAGGAGGTGGGTGGGGGACATCTGGTTAATGAGGAACAGATGGACCTTGCAGGACGTATGCTACACCTGCTCCTTCCTCCACTGCTCCCTCCCTCCCTCGCTCTGTGATTTCTCTGTTTTCCCCTGCAGCTGAGCTCTTCCTTCTCCTTCCTTTTACACGGGAGGAAGCGTTTGTGTGCTACCAAGAAGGAGGAGCAAATATCTGTGGTCACAGCCAAGTGTAATACTAGCAAATACAACTAGGAAATTTCAGCTCTACATGCTGAGCTGGTCCCTGCTTACCATGTCCCCTGCACACTCCAGTCCCTGGACCCTCACACCATCATGACACACAACTAAATCACTGCTCCCCTAGGCCTGGCAGACCTATGGATATGGAGAGCTGCTAGCAAGATGTGCAAATCTGATGCCTCAGCACAACAGAAGCAAGCAGTGGGCAACAGAGCCCACCTTCTTGTTCTCCATTCCTCTGATATGACCCATTTAATTGTTTGAAAAGGACCATCCTTTGCAGCTGGCAACACGGCAGGTTAACCCATTGAGAAAATTCCTGTGTTTATCCCTTCTGGTTCTCCTCTTCTAGCTCATAGGGGTGATTTTTAGAAGAAGTGCAGTGTTTAGAGCTGGCAATCCAAATTTCCCTTCCATTCTTCTGGGTCTCAGAGCACGCAGGTAGGACTTGTATCTGTGCTCTTGCCCTCTCATCCAGTTATTGAGTACCAGTGAAGTGGGTTTCTTGTTCTCCCATAAAAGACTGAAAAGCTGAACACAAACCAGATCCTGAGAGAAATACGAATTCCCAAAGGTTTGTGCATCTCACAGCCCAGAGGAGAGAGCACAGTGTTCCTACATGTGCTTCTACAAACAAAGTCTTCCTAAATCCCCATGTTCCAACCAACGCTGACAAAATAGCAAAATAATTCCTATCAAGTTCCAATTGGCTTTTATTAATACTGCTGGCTTTTGTTGAGATTTTCTTCCTGAGAGATATGACAGAAAAGTCAGTCCCTAAACCCATTCTTACTCCTTACAGGAATTTTACTCCACTATATGGTTATGCCTGCTCACAGTTACAGAGTTGAACTGATCCCTCAGTTTAAGTTACATGATATGCTTACGTAGCACCAGAACAAGGTTTTGCACCTTCCTTTCACTCACTGAGCATTTTACTGTGGGTGAACAGACTTCCCTGAATCAGTCCCTTTCAAGGGCAGCAAGCAGAGGTGCAGTCAGCAGTCCAGCCATGCTACCTTCTTCTGACTGTCTAATCTGAAAGCTGTTACAGTGTCCCAAAACGGGATTAATTTTCTGTATAAGTCTGTTTAGGATAAAAGGCCTCTGTGTCCCTTCTGTGGTTTCTACTCCAGCTGCCCTTGAGACACAATGGATTTTATATATAGGGCACAGACATAGCATGAATGAGGAAGGAGAACTTCAAAGAAGGGTGATTTAGGCAGGGTGAGGTGGAAATCAAGTTAATTCACTTTATTTGAGTTGATCATTTCAATGAGGAAAATGGACTGAGTCCCTGTGGTATTCTCACCATAGCACACAAATGCTGAGCTAGCATACAGAGCCATCTATGCCAGGTTCTTGACTTTATGGGCAACTCGGAAGTATTATTCAGTATATATCTCAGCCAAAGCATCATGACTACATCTGATTGTCCTTGGGTTGCCGTCCAACATCTTTTCCATACTCCCTCTCTTTTTAGCTTTTCCCAAATGAGCCCTTGCTCCTCCCCTATATCCATGGGGAGTTAGCAAGCAGACTACCACAATGAGTTAGCAGTACTTCAGCAGTCCAAAGCCTGCTGGCAGGATGGAGCATACCACAGGAAAAGCTTGCTCTTCCCTCTCCTTTTGCCATTCACCAGAAGCTGAAGTGTGCCCGTCTTAGCTTTTTCCTTTATGACTACCGTGGAACTTTGCTCCTCCCTGGAACATTTCCTTCAATGCAGAGAAATGAAGGTTGTGAGACTGTTCTTACACTGCTCATCTCCCACAGGTTATGGAGCATGGCAACACAGTCTGGAACTGGTGTACACTTCACTGAGCTCACAGGGAGATCCCGGACTAAGGATCCCATGTAGAAATCCTCAGGGACAGAACGTGCTCAGTCATCCCTGGCAGCTCATCCCCAGACAACACCATCCACATACAAATGAATGTTGGGCCAGTCAGCACTGTCACTTTCCATCTGCTTGGATAGCTGTAATCTCCTTGCTTCATCTTAGATTCTTACTTCGGACATCTCTCGTAACTCTCCTTGCACACATTCCTCAAGGACAACAATTTTTTAATTTAAGTTTTCTAACCCCATAATAGAAATATCTGCTCAAGGTCATTGATTCCTTCTGCTGGAGTGGAGGAATGGATTTGGAGTTATCTGAGAGTTTCTTAACAGCATAACTTTACCATTTAACAGTTCCCTTCCCCTCAACCCCAGGGTGCAGGTCTTGGCAGTAACGCCATCTCCAGTGTTGCTCCTCCAAATAGCCCTCCATCTGCTGAAGAGTGAAAATCCGTGTCAGTGCACCTGAACCTGTTCCCTTGCAAGGAGATTTTCTCTGTACTGCCCCAGATTTGTCAAGTCCATTATGAAGAATCCTGTTGTGCAGAACTTCGATTCCAGACGTGCTGCTTTGTCAGATAAATGCAGGTTGAAAGTGTGCAGCTGCATTCCTAGAGAAGAGGGCTACAATTCCCCAGAGACCCTCGAAGGTCCAAGGCAACTGCAGTCATGACCCCATTGCCCGTACCAGTCTCATCACTGCAGTAATTGAATAAATTTGTACAAACCCCACTGGAGAGGGGACAAAGATAATAACCCCTATTCTTTCTTGTACAGCAAGTGCATGTCTAGAAGTGACCTGGCAAGCCTCTGAGGAAACCCCATGCCCCCGGCTGAGGAGAAAAGTAGCTAGGACTTACTGCTGGTTTTAAGAATCAATGGGGTTTGTATATTTGCTGCAATTTCTTGTGAACTACAAGATGAGTTTATGTTTTCCAAAGAAATGCATTGCATTTTGGCTGCTGGCACTGCTTCATCAGGATTTGTGGATGCCTTATCCCTCAAAGTGCTCCAGGGCAGGTTAGGTGGGACCCTGGGCAGCCTGACCTGACAGGTGACAGTCCTGCCCATGGCAGGGGGTGGGATCTTTAAGATCCCTTCCAAACCAAACCATTCTGTGATTCTATGATTCTGTGATTTCAGGAATCCCTTTTCCCTGCATTGTGGATAGCACTTCTCACATGTGGTGGTCCCATGTTTATCACAAGTTAAAAAAGGCACCTGTGGCCTGAGTTGGAGTTCAGTTTCAGTCATTTTCTCTCATTTGGTTTCACTTTTAAGATGGAAATAGTAATGCATTATAAATCTTAAGCGTGGATTTCCATCTCAAATGAACTGAAAGGCTTATCAGTTATGATAAGCCTTATCATCATGACCAGCCAATGGATTGGATCTGCTGAAGCACTCAACCCTTCCCTATGTTTAGACTCATATGTATGCTTCTTCTTCTTTAATAGATGATGCCCCGTAGATGTCTGTCAACATGCAGCTAGTCTGGGAAAGTCTGTCTTTCCTTATGCATGGTTTTCAATCTCATTCCTTTTCTCCTTGCAAGTTCTAGTTATAGCTCAAGTTCAGCAGCTGGATCCCGTGACAGGATGAAATTTTACAGTTTCTCTGTAGGTATTTATAGTCTGGCCATTATCTTGCTGTGTATGTATTTTAGTACTGGGTTTCCAGGCTTTGCGATGACATAACACTGACTTTCACCTCTGGTTGTGATTGCTTATAGACACCCTCCAATCACAGGGAACTTGATGTTGAGAAAGAAAAAGCAGTCAGACAGCTGTGTTGGTCAAGATGACTTATAGGATGGTTGAAGCCTTTTGGTGGAAAGAGACCTCACAAAGTCCCTGGTCAGGACCTCAGAGCAGGGTCAGTTACAAGGCCAGGCCAGTTTGCTTTGGACTTTATATAGCAAGAGTCAGGTTTGATATCATATCCCAGTAGAACTTCAAACAAATGCTGTATATCACTAAAGAACACTGATTCTCAAACTTCCAGAGGCATACAGCTTTTTAAAAATTAATATTTTGATTTTGTTGGTTTGTGCACCACATCTTTGAAACTTATCCCTGCTCCTTACTCTAGCAGCCCCCCTTATGTACTGATCCAGGAGTGAAAACAGCCCATCTTAGATCTTAAACCAATATACTCTCCAAGCTTTGCTGGGCCAGATGGGTAAGAAAGCCAAAGAAGGCATACTGTATGACTTCTCCAGAGTGATGCACAAAAGTATAGAGAAAGAGACACACATCAAGACAGAGTCTTGTCGTGTCTAATGGTACAGAACAGAACTCCTGAGGTTTCACACAAAAGATCAAAGAAGTATTCCAAAAAAGGTAGAGAGAGGCTGGAGATTGAAAAATGCAATCTTTGTCATTTTCATTGCCAAGACCCTTGAGAGTTCATGGATGGACACCAGAGGTTGTGAATCCATGGAAACATTTCTTGTGCATCTCTGGACCAGAAGGTGAAATCTCACACACACTTTATTTCTTATCCCGTGCAGTCAGATGCATGTGAGACTCTCCTCTGTCCGTGAGCAGATTCCTCTTTGTGAGTCACCTCTTACATGAGTTGTATATATTGCAGCAATTTATGTCTTTCAGAGTGAGCCTGGCGGCATTTCCAACTATCAGGGTCATCCTCAGAGCCCTGGAACCAGGGGCAGGTGTCTGAACCCAGTGCAGCTCTCTTTGATTAGCTTGGGTGCTGCTGGATTTGGATTTCTGCACCAGGAGGCAATGAGCTGCTGATGGCAGGAGAGACAAGAAGAAAAATATCCTTGTGAAATCGCATTTGTTTGGCACTTTATGTAGGAAATTAGCACCTAACCAACAGCACAGGGGGTTTAGTAGTTTTGTCATGCAGTGCAAATTGGTCAGGAAAGGTTTAATAGCAACACCAACATACGTCGCTATTTCAGATAAAAAAACTCTACTGTTATTTTTTTTTTCCCTGAATGTGATAAGGGTTCATAGTTCCTATGCACTGAGGATCTGCTGCTGTAAGTCCCACGGCTGAAAACTGTGTCAGCCAGGGCTGCTCAATAGTTCAATGGCCCAATGGACAAATGGGAGGACAAAAACACAGTAAAAAGCAATCTGAGACCACGTGACAGTCTGTCAGCCAATGCCACGGATCTGGAAAACCCTGGGTTGTAATTAGAAACAGTAAGTATTTCAGAAAGCAGTATCCCCTGCTGTGATACATGTTAGATAAACACAGAAAAAGGCTTTCATCTGGCCCACTCTGGGTAGAGTTCAATCAGAGCAAACCCACAGCCAGAGAAACCTTCCCAAATTTTCATTAGATCTCAGGAGGAAATTCTTTGCTTAGAGAGCGGTGAGGCACTGGCACAGGCTGACCAGGAGCTGTGGGTGCCCCATCCATGCAGGTTCAAGGCCAGGTTGGATGGGGTTCTGGGTAGCCTGATCTGGGGGGAAGCAGCCCTGCCCACAGCAGGTGTTGGGGCTCAATGATCTTTAAGATCCCTTCCAACCGAATCCACTCTGATTCCATGATTCCATGATTCCATGATTCTATAAATCCCACATCCCAGAGCACAGTGCCCAACTGGGAGCGGAGGCTGTGTTGGAGATGGCTTCTCCACTCCCTGCTCAGAGCTACACAGCCAGAGGAAGCCAGTCAAATGGCTTTGCAAATAGCCCCCAACCTGTGTGCTTATTTTCACTAGCACACCCTGTAGCACAGCGTCGCAGCGCTGCATATGGTGGATGAGCGCTTGGAGTTTTGTTGGGTCTGAAATGCAAGTGTTTTCAAGGGCTGCTTATCGGTTTTATAGCTAGCTTATAATCTATACGTTAGGCATGTAATGGTGTGCAGGAGCACGATTGATCCAGAGCTGGATGCGGTAGCACTGTCGGCTCTGTCAGCTCTCTCTTGTATGGTTCATCAGATGTTTGCAACGCCGGCTCCTCTACTACCTTGATTTACCCGCAGCCATGACTGCACTGCAGCCATTTCGCTGCATGCAACATCTGGGAATTTGCTCCGGGACTTCCTCACTCAGGAGCCTTTTGTCCAATGAGCCACGAGAGCAGTTTGGCAGGCTGGGATGGAGAAGATGGGAGCTTATAAGTAATAAAAATTCCGGCAAATCGTATACATTTGGCTGCATTCACAGCTTGAGCTAAGCGAATTGGAGGCAGTGTGAGCTGCTGTAATATGTCATTTTCTCCATCCTGCCGGCACATAACTCACACAACTTCAGCTATCTCTACCAACGCCAGACTCCCCCACGTCTGTCCCTTGCCACCCAGTAAGCCAAATAGCGATGTGGTGCTGATAATAGCACCTGCAAGGCTGCCCTGAGACACAGCAAAAGCATTCCTAGAGCAGCCAAGGAAAGAAATGTAGCTGGGTAGACCAGTAATTGAGAAAGCTGATATATTTCCGCCAGGAGAAGGTAGCAATTCATACCCTCTACCTATCATTATCCTTAAGTATTGATTCCCCAGTCACATTTTCTTTGTTAAATGGCTTATTTCATCAAGGAGGGATTCTGCAGCTGCAGTCAAAGTGGCACTGAGCGCATGCATACATTTGGACTGCACAGTGTATGTGACCTGAATTTTGGAGTAGCCTCTAAGGCTATTCTCCTAATGAAATCTCGGTGTGCTGCGTCTCCCGCTGCTGGTTAACTCCCACCATCCAATGGGACTGTCGGGACCTGGTGTCTTACTTTGCAAAAATTATGTGGTGACCATGGGACATGTGAGAAGATGGATTTTGGTAAATAGCACGTTAAACATTTCTGTGTGGTCGTTCAATTTACGTTAAACAAATTTGCTTCGATTGTGTTCCCACTCCATTTGAATCTGCCTTCTGTGAGTGTTCCAGCAATATATTTACTGGCGTGGATTTTCACCCAAACAGCAACATTTAAGTGAACACGTTTGTAAAAAGCAGATGTTGAAACTACAGTGAAACAGTATTTGCTATTAATGAGTTAGAGCCACTATCAAATTGTTACTGGAAATGTTTGTTTGTTGGAAACTGAGAATTTACACACAATGGCAGTTGTTTCCAGATAGCTCCTTTGGGGAGTAATTTCTTTTTTGGGGGGAAGGAGCAATGGAAAGTAAAACATTTTCCATTTCCAGTCGATTGCATGGATTAAAAGTCATTCAGAATAGGTGCCCAGTCAGAAAAAAAAAACCTCTAAATTTCACATCTCATATACTTACAGCAGTGCTGGCAAAAACAGTTTAGCAAACAAATCAGAGGTTGAAGTGACCTTGTGTTGTCAAAAAAAGTCCATCAATAAACAAATTAGGGGAAATTATGACTTTCCTCCAAAAAAGATTTAAAAACAGATGGGAGTAAGGATTAATTGTTTTGTGGAACTGAACATCTCCCAGGCTCTTCAAAAAAGAGAAAGATTTTCTACTGATCAGGCACAGAATCGTACTCTTACACTGCTTTTAAATCCCATCTTTTGTAACATTTGTTCTGTGCGCTGGAAGAATGTAGGTTGTCCTGTTTCACAGTGGAAAAATACAAGAATGAAGTTTTAAAAAACAATTGGAAGCAAATCTGAGATCAATTGAAATCAAGACAGAGAGAGAAGAGAGAGAGTCCAGGCCAAAGAAGCAGAATTGAAAAAGATAGGTCAACAGCTGAAGCTGTGTGGGACCCTGAGGAAATTGGCACTGGCAGAGAAATGTGAATAATGGCACAGACGGGAGCAAATCACTTTTGGAAACAAAGGAGAGGAATTTGAAAATTTGCCTCAAAATGCATGAGAAACAAAGAGTCTGAGATGAGCAGGCAAAGATGCAATACTGTTGTCTTCTTGTGCACACAATTTGGAAAAGCGTGGAGCAAGAAGGCTGCAAAGGTCAGACTGTACTGTAGACACGGGGACCGGTAGATCTGCAGTTGGGACATAAGTAGGTTGGGAAAATGAGTTGAAAATTCAGAATAAACGTAGAATCATTGAATGGTTTGGATTGGAAGGGACCTCAAAGTCCCACCAGCTCAGGCTGCCTCATCCAACTTGTCCTTGACTGCTTCCAGAGATGGAGCACCCACAGCTTCTCTGGACAAAAATAAGGCCCAAGTTATGCCTAGCATTCGCAGATTAGATCTCAAATAGGGACAGAACAGAAAGACGGATTTTCTGAGGCATTTTAGATTAAGAGGACCTATTCCAGCTGTGAGGGAGTTAACTGAGGAAAGCTGGTACAAATCCAGATGCTTTCTTCGCAAGAAGTACTGCAGGTAAGCAGGGAAGAGCCAGTGAAGATATAAAAGATACGTGCATTTGAGCATTATTGACATAAAAGTGACTGGTAGAGCTCACAGGAATTTTCTTCTGAAATACATTTTTCATCTGTGAAGTCAGTTTGTTGAAGCTGGCTCTCTGTTGGAACATGCTTTCTAGTCTCAGCGGAAAAGGTTGCTTAGATCTAAGATGGGATCACTAGTTAGGAGAGAAAGGGAAGAGGCAATCAAAAGAGCTAAGTAATTAGTTCACTCATCTAAAATAGAGAAAATCCAGGGTGAAAACTTTGCTGTGTGAGAAGAATTCTGAACCAATGTTTTCATAATTTTGACAGCAAGCCCAGCTGCTACAGTGCTACAGGGCAGGGTTTTCTCCCTTTCTCAGAGCACGTATAAAAACAACTGAGGAGGATATGTCACAACACAAACGGCAGATTGATTTTGAAACTTCTAGAATACCTGGATGCTTTGCAGCATCACCACCTCTCCACCACTTAAGGCAGAAGAAGACCATGAAGCAGCAATATGCTCCTGCATGGAGCCTCTGGCTCTGATGCCAGAAGTAGATGAGTTCTGTGTGATCGGGATCAGGTAGTATACAACTGCATTTTCATAGCTGCTCATTTCTGAGTGCTCTTCTCAGATATTTTGCTCTTCCTGCTCTATTTGGTATTGTTCAAAGGTGCTGAAGACCTACTGCTCCCTTTCAAGTCCAACAGCAAAGCAATTAGGTTATTTCAGACAGGATTCCCAGAAATTGAGATGCATAAAATGAATGAACACATGAAAATATTGGCCCTAATATCTCTGTGACTCAGCTTTTCCATCTCTACAATGGAGAAAATGATGCTTACTGATTTTTCCAAATACTTCTGAGCTCTACAGATGTAAACCAGAATGGATGTTAAGTACGATAATCATTTTTATTAGAAAAATACATAAAAGATCATTTATTCCTGGAGAAGGAATCCCAGAACAGAAGAGGCATCTCTGTCTGAAGAAGTGCTTGAAAGTTGAGCAGCTGCTAAGAAACCAGAGTACCCTCATCCCTATAAATACCCTGAGAGGGATGGAGCGGGCAACCATTTCACAAAGCTGCCACAAGGTGAAAAAGAGTTGGGACCAGGCATCATTAGCAGCAAGGAGATCATTAGATTTCTGCACTACGGTCTGCATGAACCCACAGTGAAAGTGGCTGAAGACAGTCATGTAGGAGAGATAAGAGGGAGTGACTCTCTTAAGCAGTCTATGAAGAATAAGGAGGATCTGGGTGCTTGTTAAATGGAAAGACGATGTCAGTGCAGGAGCCTGGGAGCACAGCAGATAATGGCTTATTTTCAAAGAGTTGAGCAGTGCACCAGAAGCTAAGGAATTACTGGAATCAGGAGTAAAGTAAAAAGACGGAGTAAGGAGATAGGCCTAAATGATGAGAGGTACCAGGGTCAAGAGAAGTGGTTGTTTTCTTGAGTGAACGAATTATGTCAGATGCTTCCAAGGCCACAAAGAGAGTAGGAGGAGAGCCATGAGAAAGGTTCTGGAAAGAGAGATGTTAAGTCTAGGTGAGCTAAATCAGGGCAATCTGTGACTAAAAGACAAAAAAAAGTATATTGTACATGTCTGGAAAAAGACCAAGTGAGAACAACATGGGTGTTCTGGGAAGAACAGCAGAGTCTTAGAAATGAGGAGAAAGGGCTAATGGCAGCTAGAGAAATGAAGGTGGAACAGGAGCAGTACTACCCATAATGAACTGCCCTAAGTCTCCTGCTGGACACAGAGAAGGGGTTCATACTGTCATTTCCAAAGGTATAAGCCAAATGGTTGAAAATCAGATACTGGACAAAGTATCTTGAAGAAGATCTTGAAGTGATGGATACTTTTTTTCTGCTCTTTAATGCAGCCAGTGTTGGACAGAAATGGAGATTATGCATTTCTGCAGGTATTGCCATAATAGAGTGAGAGGAAGGGAGGGAGCCAGTTACACAGAGGAACAGGGAACAGAGGAACACTAGTAGGCATGCAGGCAGAATGTTTGAAGGCAATCAAAAGTTCGGTGTGATCCTGAGATGAAGAGACAACAGAGAAGTGGTGCAAACCCAGGAAGGCAGCAGTGGGAAGGGATGGAAAAGTCGGGTTCATTAAGCAGAGTCTCAGAGGTCAGGAAGCTGAAGGAGAGGAACTGCATGGCAATATTTGGGGAGGAAGGAGAAGTAAATAGAGTACCACAGAATAATAAAACAAAGACTGTAAGAAATCTGAAGCATTGTAGAAGGTAAAAAAGAAGAAATTCACATGCAGGATGCTGTCTCAGGAGCGAAGGAGCGCTAAGCTGTTTTAAAAAAAAATAAATAGAGGAGGATCCACTTAGAGTTTCACAAACTGAATCCATCACATTTCACAGCTTAGTGATCCGGATGCTGTCCTTGCTCTCACAGTGATCTAACTGAGCTTAAACCTGAAACCTGGTGCCCAGGCTGGCACATCCTGTTCCCAGCTGCCATGCAGAGGTGAATTCTATCCTCCTTCCATCTTCCACGGTGCATGTCCTTTAGCTCTTGTTTTCCACACGTTTCAGGAAAAGAAACTGTCGTTCAGGGACTGCTGTGAGATTTCTGCTCCTTCTGTCCCAGATGTTACCCTGAACAGAAGGTGGGAGATGGAGATTCTCCTGTGGGGGATCCACAGGGATAGGGAGGTTTCTTGCTTATGCTGTCAGTTCCGCTCTGCGGGGAGCACTCTTAGTTGGACATGATCCAGAGAAACTGCAATAAACAGCAGAGAGAGCAGCACTGATCTCCCCGGAACCCCACTGCCTTCCTCTCTGTAGTGCCCAACGCCTGTGGGCCAGGATAGGAGATGCTCAGCCCCACAGTGCACCCACGGCCTCATCCCATTGCATGCAGACAGCGCTTTCCCTGTGACCGCCTCCTCCTGGGAATTATCGCTCCCGACGTGTGGGTGATTGATTAGGCAGGAGCAACCCAGAGGCAGTGCTGCAGTTATTCAGACTAGATCACGAAAACACAAACCCACTCAATTCTGGGAGAGGTAGAGGCCCAGCAGGACTGTAGGGTAGGCTTAATACTCACACTGAAAGTCTAGTGCACAGCAGCGTTATCTTTTCCTTACCCGCTGTTCCACTTGTGTCACTCTCTCTGCTCGAATCCCTGTGTTGACTCCCAGCCCCCTTCGACATCACAGTTCAACTCCTCACTTCATTTCCAGGGCCTCACGTTGCTCTGCTGGGGCTCGGTTCCCTTTGTCCCCTACTCTACCTCGTGCTGACCCAGCACATCTCCCACTCCTTAGGTGCTCCATATCCCTAAAGCCATAGCTCTGCTCCTCTTTCCCCCTCTCAAGCCTAGCCTTAGCCACCTGCCTGCCACCCACCCTCAGGGTTCATTCAGTGCAGCTGGTCTTCCTGTGCTAATGACTTCCACTTCTCCTGTGTCCTTGGCAAGCGTTTCCCCTTCTGACTATTAACTTTGTTTACTACATTGCATCTTCAGAATGAGGAATGATTCAGAGATATCCAGCTAAAGCCAAGAGCAAACAAGACATGAACATGCAATGGTTTAGCTCGTGACCTTTCTCAGATGCTTCCTCATTCCAGCCTGCGCATCTCAGACCTAATCACATTCCCAGAGATTCCCCATTGGTTTTACAAGTAGCAGGATCCAGGCTTCGTGGACGCAGCCCAAATGCCTGAGTGCTGGGAGCCCCCTTTGGAAGAGCTGAGCTGGTGCCCCGAAGGTCAGGGTCTTGTGTATAATGGTTCAGTGTATAATGAAACTCTACGGTATGAGTCTGCCTTTGTAGCTGCCAGTAAAGTGCCATGTACACATGAAGGCATGTGGAAATACATAATGCTTCATGATACAAGTAGACAGCATTAGCAGGGAAAGGCTTTCCCCTCCCACTCACCCTTTGTCTATCTGCTCCTTTCCCGTTGTCAAAATGTAGCATCCTTCACCGAGAGACTCGGTTTTGTTCTGATGCTTGGAAGGCATCCAGTCCCAGCTTGCACGCTGCTCTGCCAGTCTCCACAGGTATTCTGTACACAGGGCTTCCAGCTAGTCAAGAAATGCTCTATCTTCTCCCCTCCCTGCCGGGGAATCTCCAAGCACCAAGGTTGTTACAGGATCCCGGTGGCTGGGCAAAGCCAAGCATTCTTGCTGTGATGTATTAACCCCCTCTGCTTTGCTACACATCACCAAGCACACTGCAGCAGAAGCCCTTTGTAGGGGCAGAGGCTGGCCATGGAGAAGTATTTGCACGGTTTGGTCTTAGTTTGGCCACATCTCGTTCTGATGTTGACTAAAAGCATTCGAGGAAAGACAGTTTGGACCAGAGAGAGGTTCATAGAGGAAAGAGGCAGACTGGGTGGGACAACAAAGAAAAAAGAAAAAAAAAAAAGATTTTTCTAGACCAAAACCATGAGTTTGATGTACTGAAAATGTCAGTGAGCCGACAGTTCAGGCATTCACCTCATTCATCTGGAATTCAGGTGATCAAGTCACAGTCTCTGTAACCCTCAAAGAAATTTCCTCTGAAAAACCCTGACCACCTGCTAGAGAGAAAGGCTTTCTGCTGCAGCTGTAGCACAAGGAAAAAAATAAAAAAGGGTTTACTCATGGAAAGGCAAACACAAAGTGAGGCTGAAACACTGCAGTTCTTTGATCTTGGCACACGTCCTGACAGGCAGCTCCAGCACAAAGATAAGATCACGAGGGTAAGATCTGAGGTGCAGCACAGCATTTTAAGGCTCTGTTGCTTCTCAGACTGCTGTCAGTGCAGCAGTCAATTAGAAAGTGGGGAAGGGGCTGGAATTTCAGCTCAGTGTTTCTAGAAAGAACTGAGAATTTTTTTCAGGGGAAAATGGGCAAGCCTGGAGGAGGTTTTGACCAGCCTCCAGGAGACAAATTCTGGTTTTGCAGGTTTCATAGCAAGCTTCAGATCCAAGACCTACCTTACCCAACATATGGGGCAGACAGAGAGGTGTAGTTTGGGGCAAGAAGCTCTGATGGGCACGTCTCCAGGGAATCTGGTCCCAGCCACATGAGGTGTTCTATGATAGGTGGCTTGGACATGATTCAAAACCCTGAAACGGCCCTTCAGGTTTCTAACTGAGTGTAACGGGACCAGGTCATGTTAGAAATGATATTCCCCAGTCTGGTACTGTGAGTAAATTTTATCCTGTTATGAATAGCCTCCTCCCCAGGACGCAAGAGCAATGTTACGTGTAGCAAAGCTGAAAACGCTTCAGAGATTAGCCCTAGCAGTAGATCCAGACTCTTTCGTAATGAATTAGTGTGTTCAATGAATGAAAAAATATTGGTGCAGCAGCACAGCTTGCAGTCAAGCTTCAAAGGGGTTCTGATGGCTGAGCAGCCCTACCTGCTCTCGTCGTGCCACAGGGGCTTTAATGCTCATCCTTCACAGCCTCCCATCTGCTTGCTCCTTTCCAAATCATCCTCCCCTCTCTGGCCTCCACTCACCTTTCTTGTAGGCATCATCCCTAAATCTGGCACACTTCTGCCCTCCGTGGATTTCATTTTAAAAGCAAGCATAAACTTAACAGGATACGGGCGCACGCACAACCATAAATGTCTCATGATCATGTGCTGCTATAAACCTCCCTCTTCCAAACACCCTGCTGGCACTGTTTGCTTGTTAAATAACCCAGTGCTGTGCTTAAGTCTAACTTTTGTTACAGGCACTTCAGGAGAGGGCCAAGGCACTTTGTCTCCTTATAAAGCACCGGGGTATCTGCAACTCAGGACAAATAATAATAATAAAATTATTAACGCTCTAATAGCAGCCTCCGAAAGCTAACACTGCTTGAGAGGGTTGGCATTTGTTTTCTCTAGCTGCACAATGAAGGGACCTGAAATTAAATCTGTGCAATACCTCCTCCGACATCTGGTGTTTGATGTAGATTAGGAGCACCTAGTCAGAGCAGCACTTGCTCACCTGGTGATGTCGGAAGCTGTGGCACAGCTGAATGCCATACTTAGGTGTAATACCTCATTCAGCTCCACATGGTGTAAGCTATGCTTGCTAGCATGTTTTGGACTGGGGAAAGGACTGCAGTGAGGGCTATTCCCAGCAATGGGACATTGCCGGGGTGGGAGGTTCCCTCTCCAACCATTGGAGACACCAATAGCTTTGTCCCCAGCTGCTGGCAAGAATGGGCTTGCTGTGCATCACATCTGCCCCATTCTCCCCCTGGTTTCTTTATTGCTTTGGGGGCATTTGTTTCCTGAAGGGACAGCAAAATACCCAGGGCACTTTATCTTAAAGGGATTAGAGATGCTCCCTGTCTGAGCAAACCCTGGGCAAGCTCAGTAAGCACATAATGGCAGCTGCACTCGTGTGCGACAGCCCCGCACTGGGGGACATTCCTCAGCCTTGCGTGAAGGGCTCTGGGTTCCCCCAGTGTCAGACATGCTGGAGGAAAGCCAGCCTTGCCCTTGCTCTGCTTTCTTGCCTAAAACCATCTCCATATTTGCCTCCTAGCCAAAAGAGGCTTTGCATGCCCAGCAAAGCCAATCACCCCAACTCTTGCAACTGTGGCTAATCTCCCAGTTTTCATTATAGATATCAATTACTAAGCACATGGGATGGGATCTTACCAAGCCCTGGAGGGGCTTGCAAAGGGGCAGCAGTGCCGAAAGGGCAGAGGATAGGGAGGATGGAGCAAAAGCTGCCGTTGTCCTTGGTTTTCTCCACTCTCTGGATTATTTCCCTGGGGTACTCGGATGTTTTTATTATTAATAACTAATTTTTATCTAGCACTTTGCATCCTGAAGGACCCTAAAGCGCACCACATACTTCATAAGCTAATTGCCAGCTGAGCCTAATTCCTCACTCAGTTGTGACCATATCTGCTGAAGGAGCAGCACAGGGTCACACTGGGTTTGCACCAGTTCAGCTGAGGACAGCCTCTCCCTATAGATCCAGCAGGAAATGTCAGAGATAAATGCAGCGTAGGGTTGGAGGTGAAAAATTTGAGTTGCCTTTTCTCCTCCTTCATAATTTAAAAATGACTAATGAAATGGTGGTCACAAAGCCTTCTGACCATGGCACTGCAATTGTGAGTGTTGGTATCTGTGTGCCATGACTTCCAATCACCCCTAGAGTTATGAGCTCGCCACCCACCCAAAACATGACCTTCCAGGGCAAACCTGGCCCTGTACTCCAATGTATACACAGAGATCAGCACCGTAGCTTTGTCCGGGGAGAAAATGCAACCCCAGCAGATGAGCTGAACCATAAATCTTCTGCCACAAGGATTTCCTCTGTGTGCTTCTGGGGAGGACCAGGCTCAGCTGAGCTGAGTGCTTTCAGTTCAGGTTGGAGGCTGTTCAGTGCCTACTTCCCCATCAGCTGGGATGATGTTTACGTTCTGCTTTCTGAGAGTTTGATGTTGTATCCCTGTATATAAAAACTGTCCTAGTTGCAATATTGCTGACGTGACAAGGGGAAAAAAAAAAAAAAAAAAAAAAAAAAGAAGCAACAGCTCTTAAACACTCCCTTCATCCCATCCACCCCTTTCCCCCCAGGCTTCCATTAGTATCTCCCTTCCCCTGACATCTGGATGTGCTGCCGCAGCTTGGGATTGCCTGTGGTAGCAATGGAGCAGCTCCTCTCCTCCCACACCTTATGCACATCATTTCTCTCTCACTGCAGATAATTGCATCACCCTTCCTGTCACTCGGCTCACAGTTGTAGTGTCACATTTGACTCATTTTCCACACACACACAAATGTTCTTGCTACAAATTGCCAGTTTGGGTTTAGCTGTGTTTCTTTTTTTTTTTTCTTCCCAAATATCTCAGTTTCTTTCATCTGCCCTTTCTGTTTTGTCAGCACTTCTCTCTATGCCCTGACCATCCTGTCCTTTCATTCCTCCACCTTTCACCTGGCAGCTCTGGTGCTCCACTTGTGCTCTGGGAGGTTAAACCCCAACATGGCACTGCAACATCCGAGCTCACATAGTTAAAAACCCTTTTCTCAATCCCTTTTCTGGTTCTCAGCTCATCTGCAGACCCGTTTTGCTTCTTCTTAAAGGAAAAGGCAATAACTTCTATCAGCTCAGCTGACATACCTTGAAAACCCTGTGGCAGGTCTTGTACACGTGGAAGTTCACAAGGTTTTATGCACCAGTCTCTGCAGAATTAGTTCCTTAACAATTTGTTGAGGAATCACAGACGCTGTCAGTGCTTCACACATCCATCAAACCACAAAGGAAAACAACAGCAAGAGAAACTCAAATGCCTTCATTGATGTGTCTACATGAAACCACAACATGCAATTGCTGTATATGTAGATGTAAAACTATTTTCAATTCCAGCTGGGAAATGCAAGAAATACAACATTAGGAGGAGTGAACTTACCCATAGCTTTAGCTAAGCCTACAATGTTTTTCTGCTTATTACTGTTTTTAGAAGAAATTCAGCTCAGGTTTGATTCTGGCAACGTCTAGAAAATAGAGGCAATTGATTACCAGGGGAAATGCTTGTACTGAACGTACGCAAAAAAAAAGAAGAGAAGGATTTTTTGAATGACTTTTATTATCGCTGTGTTAGGTTTTTTAATTTGTAACTTGGACAGATGTCTAGCAGTGCCTGAAAACCAGCCACCCGCAATGCTTTAGCTTATAAAGCTCAAACGTGCTGGATTTGTCTCTGCACCAAAACGCCTTCCAGAGCTTTTGCCCAGTTCCTCAGCCAATCCCCTTCTCTGCCTGTGACAAAGCAGGGGAAATTCCAAGCAATGGCGCGAACGTTCTTGAAAATTACAAGCCTATAACAAAAAGGTGCATATAAATGGAAATCTTTGGGTATTCTTAAGTATAGGTTTTGCTTCTGTTGCACCTCCCTCCAGAGGCTGTGAAGTGGGAGGAGGAGGCAGGGAGGCCTGGTGCCCGGGAAGAGACCCAGCACCACGAGGCCACGATGGGAACCTGGCTCTGCTCACCTTTTCCTCTCTGGTGCTGGTGGCTCACTTTTTCATCCCCTGCCCACCTGTGTCAGTGCTTCACTTTCCATCTATGAACTGCCTCCCAACCCGAGTCATCCCCCCAGAATTGCTCCTGTCAGGCTGCTTACTGCTGCAGTGTTGGTCATGGATAATGCAGTGCGATACAGCCCTTCCTTCAGGCTCCTCAAGGCACTGTAAGGCAGTGTTTGTACCATTATACTGCAGAAAAACCTCTTTATTATCTGATCCTTAGCAGCAGCAGTAATAAACACGATTATTAATGATAAGGTGAGGAGAGCTGATATAATGGTTCTCCCTCGTAGGCAGGGGGGATATTCTTTAATAACTGTAAGATCAATTTCTATTTTGCATCAGTCCTTTTACAGTCTTCTTTGCCACAATATCTGAATGATTTCCAGTGGCACATTAAGTGATGGGGCTTGATATCAGTCACATGTGGTTTGTTCTTTTATCCTCTCCCCAGGGAGAGAATTATGTATGCAGCATACTGGTTATGTTGCTAGGGTTTTGTTGGTTTTTTGTTTAACATATGCACTGCTGCACGTTTATGTTGGAGAAGGCCACATCAAAGCAGGCATGCTGCATTTACGTGAGAAGGTGATGAGGCTTCTGATGGCCTTTAGTTCCCAGAGGATCTCCACTATTTCCCCAGGCTAAGCCCTGCAGACTCCATTTCCCACCCTACTGGTATCACAGCACCGTTTTGGGACAGCGATGGCAAACTTCCTCTCCTGGCTTGCAAGTCCTTTGGCAATACTTGTAAAGCTCATGTACCAGCAGTTTGCCATACAGCACTGGAATTTGTCCTCCAAGTTCCGAGCTTTGCCACCTGGTCCCAAAGGGAATAATCTCAGAAACAGAATCTTGGAGCAGAAAGAAATGTTCGAGATCTGTGTCCTCCCTCCTGCCCTTCCTGTGCCATTTTCCTCATTTCTTGCATGGGCAAATAGTAAATACCAATTTAATCTGCCATGACAATTACTTCTAAAGGCAGGAATCACCAGTGTGGATTTGGGAGGTCTTTCACGTGTTCATCTGAGAGAAGGTCACGTCAAGGAGGACCACGTTATGTTTGAACTGGAAAGTGTGGAGAAATATCTGTCCCAAACAGCTCCAGTGTCTGATCTCCTTCATGTTTCTAATACAGATATCCTCAGGCTGTTTCCCCAAGGCAGGGAAATACCATTATTCGCTCTGTCTGTGACAGAAGAGTGGGGTTAAGTGACTTGCTAAAATGATACAGGAAATGTGTGGA
Source organism: Centrocercus urophasianus (assembly GCF_019232065.1). Taxonomy (NCBI): domain Eukaryota; kingdom Metazoa; phylum Chordata; class Aves; order Galliformes; family Phasianidae; genus Centrocercus; species Centrocercus urophasianus. Next base: position 1,855,227 of record NW_024885344.1, read on the forward strand.
GGTGCTGAATCCTTGGCTAACACTGAGCCATCATTCTGAGCTTTTAGAGACAACAGCTATATCCAGCCACCTTTATTTATTTCTCCAGAAGCCACCATGCCAAAACCTCTGCTAAATTAGAGAGGGAGGCTAAAGGAAAGCTTTCAGCGGATTGCTTTTTTCCGTAAATGGAAATACCACAAATCATTCTGGGAAAAACAGGTCTTTCTGTTCTCTTCCCTCTTTGTCTGTTTCTCTCCTTTTGGATGTCTCTCCCTCTGGCTCCCAGTTTTCAGATGTACAGTCCTGACCATCTAAAAGCATTCCCTTCTCCCTGTGGGAAGGGAGCAGCTTTGTATTCTTCGGAACTTACTATTTGCCAACGGATTGCACTCCGCAGGCAGTCGAGACTTCTGAAAAAGCCAGGGCTGTACAAAGCAGCACAAAAATAAACCGTGCCATCAACAGCACTGAGCCAGGTTCCCATCAGGGGTAACTTGGTCCGGCTCGCGCTGCAGCAGAGCCGGCAGCTGCCAGCTGCCCTGCATAGACAGCATGTACCCAAACAGTGGCTGGCCGCCTTGCAGGAGGCCTCTCTGAGACCAAGTACTCAGTCAGTGCTGATGTCTATGCGTTTTAGACGTAGAGTCCCTCTTGGCACTGGGGCAGGTCAGAGCGCAAAGCGCTGCCTCTGCTCCCAAGCTTTCCAAAGTTTGGGCAGGTAAATGCTGGGGGTCTGACTGAAGGACACCCAGCAACATCTTGGGAGATGCTCTGGAATATTTCCATGGTGTCAGAAGGCTGATACCATGTCAGAGGCTAGGGGTGTTTTCCATGGACCTGGGCAACCACACTTTTTTGGCCCTGAGGCAAGTCAGAGCTCTTCCCCAGCTGCTCTGCACGTCCAAAATCAGGCTGCCCCAGGAGCCCCACAGCAACATTGGATGGAAGGAGTTGGCTATAGAGAATGAGTCTGAGAAATGGGAGGAGGATCTGGAGGTTGAGGGGAGAACTGGAAGCTGGGAGAGCTGCAATGAGAGGGTGGAAATGTGTAGCTTGAGTTTCTTGTGGGTTTGCAAAGTCACAGTGCTCAACACCTGCCTGGGGTTCACAGCATGAAATACTTCATCAGGAAGAATGGGAAGGGCAAAAGGACATGAGTATGTATGAGGATACATCTTTCCTCTCTCCTTAAAGGGGTCCCAGAGTCCTGCACATCCTCCAAAATAGAGATGTGCTCATGCACAGGCATTCAGGGGTACTAACCGTGGTGTGGAACATGGTTCTTCCCTCCCTGGCTTTGCAAACGGTATGTGCGGAATGGGAGAATGGCCTTGTGTCAGACTTCTGAAACACTGCTGAGCTTTTCTAAACCCCTCCCCACAAGTGGCTGAGGGGCTTCCACTGGCACAGGAGCTGGGGAGGCTGTCCCACCATCCCAGTGGGCCACAGATGTCCAGGAGAGGATTGCCAAGCCGTCTTGGCATGAGAGGCGACTGCTCCACACTGAGCTGATTTCTGAGCCATCGCATCTGCCCCGAGCACACATACAGCCTATGACAGCCGTGCAGCCACCCTGCGTCCTCTGGAGGAGTGCAAGGCAGAGCAGTGCTGTCCCCCCATCTCATGAGGTGGGTCTCCAAGGCAGAGATAAGAAATGGTTTCAGCAGCATGCCTGTGGCAGGACAGAAACTGAATCTTGTTCTCTATTCCCAGTCACCACGTTAATGACCTAAATTCTGCATTCTTTCTCCATCCATTGCCCAGATGAGCTAGGAGGCATTGGAGGAGAAGCCGTGGCAGCACAGGCAAGCATCTGTCTTCTGGAGCCACAGCTCCATGCTTGTATCACAGACAGCAGCAACTCAATGGGACCAGCGTTGCCCACGCTGCCCTCATGAACACCAGTGGGGCTGAACCAGGACCAGACCAGAGCAGCACATCATCCCAGGGTGAAAAGCAGCTCCTGAGTGCCACGACATTTTAAGCAAGCAGGTTTGGACAGCTCAATGGCCAAACACCCTGCTGAGCATCAGCAGCAGAAATCTTTGGACATCCAGCACTGGGAGCAGGTTTTTTCAAAGAGTCTGCCTGTCCATTGCCTTGTACTGTGTGGGCAAGTAGCAGGTGAGAGTGTAGTGGGGAAATTTGCTTGGCTGTGGATCTTTCCTTCCAGGAGAGCCATGGCTGAGAAGCAGACACTTGAGCTAACTGCATTGTGGAAGGGTGATTAATAACTTATAACCCATGGGTTAGATGTAGGAATAACACTTCAGAGATACACGGAGAGGCTTTGTTCCTACTTTCTCCTCCTAGTGCTTACCTTTTACACACACTCCTCTCCTCTTCTTCGGTGCTCCTTGTACTAACAGCGAATGGTGATATGAATCTCACAAGTACCAGGCAAAAACTGACAGAACTCAGAAGAGCCAAGCATAGGGGCTGACTCAGAGAAACTTCAGTCTGTGCAGTCTCCCAAACCTTGTTCAAGCAAGGCTTTGCCTGGAGAAAAGCCCAGGCAGAATCATCTATGTTTCTACATATTCCCAAATACCTGAGACACCATTGGAAATCATCTGGAACAAATCTTCTGAGACATGACTCAGGAACCTGACATGGTGCCTGAGGTCTCAGTCTGGCAAGAGTTAGCCTGGAAGAGCTCTAGGTTCCTCACAAACAACCGTTCCTGGAGGCAACATCTACAGTTGCGGTAGCTTCAAAATCCCCTGCCCTGCACACCCAGCTGGTACCATGGCTGGGCAAGGATGGCAGAGCAGGTTTGTCAGGTTGCCACAACACTTGTCATTCTCAGCATTCAGGCTGTAAAGTCCCTTGCTGAGGGCTCAGTCAGTTTGAAACACTGATGGCTGATCTCCAGCTAGGGGGCCCCTGGGACTGCCATGCCTAGCCATGCACCCACTTGGGTACTGTGGTCCTCCTTCCCAAAGAACCTTGTACCAACATGAACAACCAGGTACCTCAATATACTAATCAATGTCCAGTCAACCAATGGCCATGATGATGACTATGCTCAAAGATTACCAATCTGCTGTGGTATTGCTGATTTCAAGAGGAGAGTGACACAAGTGTTGAAAAGAAGAGACTGGTAGAAATCTCAGATGATGATGGACTGTGAAGATCTCTCAGGCCTTCTGGTGAGATGGCTTTGCTGGTCGTAGAGTGCGTTAAAGAGAGTGCCCCGTGGCTTTAGATGAGAGGCTGGTAGAAGTAACCTGGATGGGGGATTTTCACCAGCTTGGTGAATCTGTGGGTGACCCAGATTCTCAACCACAGCAGAAGATTTCCCCCAGCACATGGGCTCCTTGGCTGCAGGGCTGCACCCCAACACTCACGCAGAACTTCTTGCAGGCTTAATCTATGAGCAGACATAAGAGGAGGCCTGCTAAAGGCACACAAAGCAGGCAGTCATACGGAGCAAGTAGATTAGGAGCTTTTGTTCTTCTCGTACAACAGCGGAACAATGGAACATATCCCGCCAGTGAAATGAATAGGTATAGCAAATTCACAGCAGAGGAAAACAAACACTTCTCTGCACAAATACAATCAGCCCTCTGTATGCAACACCACTGGAATTCACCGAGGCTATGCCAGGTGAAATTCAAGTGGAGAACTGGCCTCTCTGTAACTATGCAAACACCTGAAGTTGTTTCAGTCGATGCCAACAGAAGGGATGCTAACCCACGAGTTTTGCCATCTGTGACTCCAGTTCCACCTCCTACAGAGGCGGGACAGACCCCTTGTCCATGCATGGCCAAAACCTCCAGTGCTTCCAAATCCCAGAGCAAGGGACACTAGGCCAAGTAGACATCAGTCTGTGTCCGGCCCGTGTTCCTGTACAAAGAAGAGAGAGATGGGTGTGTGAGCATGTGAGGACAGCAGCTAATGGTCCCCATGTGAGTGTGCGTGCTGCCTGGGAGAAAGGAAGGGAGGGAGTAAGGAGCAACACAGAGGGCAGTTGCTCCTTCAAGGAGTTTGCTGGTGTTCTCATTTGTTCTTTTTTTTTCTCTTGTTCCCTAGGGAATTTTAAAGGTCTGTGTAAGCAAATCGATCACTTCCCTGAGGATGCAGATTATGAAGCCGATACAGCAGAATATTTCCTCCGTAAGTCCACAGGCCCTTTTCCCAGAAACTGCTCATAGGTGCTGTCATCGGGTGCCTTTTGCTCTCTGAAAACAGTGCAGTGCAGATCCTGGATCCTGTGGAGCTCAGGGGGCGGAGGGAGGGACGGCTGTGAGAGGTGGGCAGGGCCCCCCCCAGATCCACTGAGTCTTTGCATCTGGCTGCAGTCTCACCTCCCTGGCACCTGCCATTGAGACAAGTCAAGTGTCATGACAACCAATTTCTTATTAGCAGCAATTCATTGTGATATAAACCCGGAGTCTTCTAACCCAAATGCATCAGAGTTTGGCACGTGACAATAGCAGTTTCTGAGCCCCTCAGTGGGCGAGAGGCATGGGGACAGAGGAGGGCTGCAGGGGCCATCCTTCATAGTTGCAGCTGATTCTGCAGCCAAATCCTGGGTACAGGAACACCAGAGCTCCCCTCTGTATCACTGACCTAACTCAAGCATCCTCTCTGCCCAAACATGCCCACTTCACATAGAACAAGGTTGTGCTTCCTTATCTCATACTCTGATTGCATCAGATCTAAGAAATTCTTCTGGACTGCAGTGAATGGAGACACACGTTTCTCTCTTGTTCCACCTCTCTCCAAACACGGCGTTTCTACAGGGCAGACCCACAGCACACATCACCCCAGCTGGCAATGAGCCACCACTTCCTCCTACCCTGAGAGCTCAGCTGAACAGGAGTCACTCCCCCTCCCAGGTCTGCCCCCTTGCTTTCTTTTCCACCCTCTGCACACTCACAGCATCTTTTGGCACCATGAGAAGAGATCTTCTCCGTTCAGGAATCTGAGACAAGAGATTTTGACCTCCCAAGGTGAAGCACCAGAGGTCTCCAAAGACCAGCAGCATATCAAAGCTGCTCCTTGTCAGCCAGCTGTGCTGGAAGCCAGATGTGGAGACCCAGCCCTGTGGCAGAGATGAGAGAGAGAATTTAGATTCTGAAAAGCTCATTTGTATATGAAAAGAGATGGCTCTTACTGCTTGCACTCTTACTGCTTGGGAGTGAGGAAACTGCAAGCATCCTTTGAACTTCAGGAAGGAGAGCTGGGGGAAGGGAGTGAGCATCCCAAGAGCTGTGGATTCATTCTCTCAGAGGGAACAAAACCCACAAAATCTGGCCAATGCCAGGACCTGAGAGTGTCCTAAGACAGAACATTTTTGAAAAATTAGATTCGAAGTGGGGTTTGGCCACTTAGTTAAGGACTCCTGAGGTCTCTCCTTGAGGAAGTTGGGCTTCTGCTGCCTGGCTGCATAAGGACCCCACCAAGCTGCCTCTTCCCCAAGCCTTCTGCCAAATTGAGTCCATGGGTGGTGGTGCTGGCAAGGGCAGCTGGGAGGGTATTCATTGTTATCAACTTAAGCGATCCCTTCGGTTCAAGGACTACGATAATCATGGGACAGTGCCCGTGGCCCATCTAGAAGGGCTTAGACTTGATGCCTGTCAGACATCTTCAGAAGGTATCTCATGTTTCTGAGAATTAAACATCCATTAGAGAGGAAGCAGCGGCATCCCTGTGTTCACTTGCTAACATGAAGTTAGAAAATAGGCGGATGCTATGAGCATCCAAATACCATCACAAATCCTTTTGTCTTTAGACCCAAGGATCCAGAAAACCAGATGAAACCCTGCCCCTCTCTTGCTTCCTTGGTCCTTCCAAGGAGCGGGAAGCAGGGCCTACCCTCACACTTTTCACGCTGCCTGCAGCTCCCCACATCAGCGGGCACATTCTGGTTCTCCTAGCATGTGGGAATTTCTGAAATAAGACCCAGTTAAAACTGATAAGGTCAGAGCAGGGTTGTGAGCGTCCCTCTAGAAACATTCCAAACAGAGGATGCTGGCTTGATATTTGCTCACCTCCATTTAGCTTCACCTTGTTGAATTCTGCCTTGCCTTCCAGAAGCTATTAAGATGGTTATTATCACTCTCCTGTTCCCTGAAACTCAGCCAAGGAGAGATGGAAAGCAAGCGAGAGGTTTATCCCTGCTTATTGCATTCTCAACACAACAGCAGGGAATTGGCCCCCCACTCAAAGAGCCCATTTCTTCTGCCTGGTAGGACTCAAACACCAGCAGGGTCTTTGAAAAAAGTCTATTCTTGCACCAGAAAATGTCCCACTTTTGGGACTGAGGGGCTGGATTTGATGATCCTTATGGATTCCTTCCAACTTGGGATATTCTATGATTCCGTGATTTGCTTCAGGAGGGTCCATTCCTGTAGGCAAGGAGTGTTTGGCTTTCATCCTTCTTTCCCTATCTTTGCTCCACAAGCAGAATTGCACCAACCCGTCTGATACCTTTCTTTAGCAAGCAAGGCTTCATTTCATGCTTTACAGATTACTTCCTCTTGGGAAGAGAGGAGGGAAGCCCTTCTCAGTAAAAAAAAAAAACAAACAGTGCCAACACAAACCAATGCAGACTGCCTGAATACACGCGAGTTTTCCCCCAGAGCTCTAGGGTTCATTGTGCATCTGTGTGCATTGGTGTCATTGCCCTCTGCCAGCTGAGTTATCCACTATTGACCAATGGCATGTGTATGGAGCTGGCACACGCACACCCACCCCTGTCCTCTGGAACGAGCCTAGCTCTTTCATCACCAGCATCTTCTGACACACTTTGTCTCTGTCTTCTCACCCCCTTTTTACTCCTCCGTGAATTACTCTGACTCCCCCAAGTCATGCCCCCTGGTCCCCTCGCCCCATGTTGCTGCCACAGCCCTGATTCTTCTCTCTGACACGCGCATTGTTGTCTCTGCCCCTCTCCCTCTCTCCTCCGCAGGGGCTGTTAGAGCCTCTAGTATTTTTCCGATCCTGAGTGTGATTCTGCTTTTCATGGGTGGACTCTGCATTGCAGCCAGCGAGTTCTACAAAACTCGACACAACATCATCCTTAGTGCCGGCATCTTCTTCGTGTCTGCAGGTAATGGGACATGTGTGGGCTGGGCTCCGGGGTAAGGGAGGGCTGCTTTTCCAACCTGGGATGAAGGCAATACCCTGAGGAAGCCTCTCCGTCTGCCACATAGGGAGGGAGGATCCTCGTGGCTGGTGGCTTTAGGGGGCCATCAGGGTGTGGGGGATGCAGGAGCAAGGGCTTGCCCAGGAAAAGCTGCGATGGAGACCAGCAGGTAGGTATGGGACTCCATTACCCCTCCTGGCAGCAGGAGGGCAGGAGTCTCATCCCACGGCCACCGCCACGCGTTGTCCTCCTGACGGCTGCCTCTCCCCCAGGTCTGAGTAATATAATCGGGATCATCGTATACATATCAGCCAACGCTGGAGACCCCTCGAAGAGCGACTCCAAGAAGAACAGCTACTCCTACGGCTGGTCCTTCTACTTTGGGGCCCTGTCCTTCATTATAGCCGAGATAGTGGGAGTGCTGGCCGTCCACATGTTCATTGACCGGCACAAACAGCTGCGCGCCAACGCTCGCGCCACGGACTACCTCCAGTCCTCCGCCATCACCCGCATCCCCAGCTACCGGTACCGCTACCAGAGACGCAGCCGCTCCAGCTCCCGCTCCACCGAGCCTTCACACTCCAGGGATGCCTCTCCCGTCGGGATCAAAGGGTTCAACACCCTTCCATCAACAGAGATCTCGATGTACACCCTGAGCAGGGACCCGCTGAAGGCCACCACCACCCCTACCGCTACCTACAACTCCGACAGGGATAACAGCTTCCTCCAGGTTCACAACTGTATCCAGAAGGAGAACAAGGACTCGATCCACACCAACACAGCCAACCGCCGGACCACCCCGGTATGAAGCCGCCGCCAGGAGCTGCGAGTGGGGAAGGAGGAGGCAGGAGGATGGGGTGGGTGATGGGGGAGGGGGGGGTGGGCTGGGGGGTGAGGGCAAAGGGGGTGGCGGGGTGGGAGGAGGTGTGAGCGCCCCCCGGGGTGGGGCCCTCGCAATCGCAAAAAAAAACAAACAAAAAACAAACGAACAAACAAGCAAACAAACAAACAAACATAGAGAAAAAAAGTGTAAAAAGAAAAAAAAAAAAAGCATTAAAAAAAAAAAAAAACACGCGCGAAAAATAGGAAATAAAATACGGAGCGACCGGTGAGCAAAGAGATAAGCAGACAAACGAGCACGTGAACACAAAGCAAACGTACAGCGAGCAAACAAAATACAAAAGGAAACGTGAGGGAAGAAACAACAGAGAAAAAAAAAAAAAACTTGAAAAAAAAAAATAAAAATAAAAAAGAAAAAAAATAAAAAACTTTAAAACCGAGAGAGATTTAAAAAAAAAAAATAGAAATAAATTTAAAAGAAAATGCATGATTTCCCATGTACCATTATTTTAACATTTAATAAAAAGAGATTTAAAAAAAAATATAAAAGGGAACCAAGAAATAACGACAATAAACCAAGTGGGAGGAAGAGGAGAAGGAGTATGAAGAGGAGGTGGCAGCTCTTTGGGTTTGGGGGGGGGATTCTTTAATTTTATGGTTCATTTCCCTCTTCCTTCAGCTCACCGCAGGCTCCTGGGGGGCCCAGACCTGCAGCAACCCCTCCATGTCCCCAAGGTCAGCTGAAGGCTGTGGGGGCTCTCGGGGTGCAGGAGGGCACTCAGCCCATCCAGGACCCGCTCAGCCCCTCCTGGGAGCCCAGGAGCCACTTGTCCCCTGCGGGTCCCTATGAGCAAAGGTGGCCACTATGCCCTGGGAGCACAGGAGCTGCCTGCAGTGTTCCCCGGGGCCCTTGGGGGCTCCCCTGGTTCTGGGGACCCCTTCCTCTCCCCTCCCATCGACCAGGGTCAGCAATGACAGTGCGAAAAAGCAGAGACACGCAATGTCAAAAAGAAAAAAAAAGAAAAAAAAATAAAAAAAGAAAAGAAAAAAAAAGGGAAAAAAAAAAAGGTCAAAAAAGGTTTCTTAAAAAAAAAAGACAAAAAAAGTGGCAATTTTTTTAATAAAAAAGCAACTATAAATAAATGTAAATATAATAAGTGGATTTACTTGCAAGAGAAAACAGATAGCATTATTTTTGTTTTCATTTTTATTTTCTCCAGCTTTAAACTGTGAAAAATCAAGGTGGGCAGCAGAGGGAGGGGGGGAGGGGGTTGCAGGGTGGGGAGACCCGGAGGGGAGAAGGGTTCCCATTGCTCAGCGTGCTGCTGCAGGGGGGCTGCTGCAGGGTGGGGGGCACACACTCACTCCCCTGTGAATGCTCACAGGCTCCCCAAATACTCCTGGTCATCCCTCCTCCCCCCACAACAAGCCCCCATTCCCCCCACCCAGGGCACCCACCTCTCGCTTTGGGGGGTTCCCTTTGTAGCAGCCCCCCACGCTGCCTGGATTCAGCTGAATTCATACAGATTTGGTGCACCTGCACAGGGGGGGGATGGGGACGTGAAGAGGGGAGGAGGGTCAGGGTCCCTGGGGATAGGATCCTCAGGGGCTGCCCCCATAGCTGTGATGTGCACAGGATGGGTGCGCCGAGCCCTGGGGCAGCTCAGACCTATTTTTTTCCAAATTTCTGGCTTTAATATGATTTTTTTTTTTCTTTTTTTTCCATTCCCGTCCCTGCTGCTCCAGTTTCAGGAGCCTGCCAGGCTCCCACTTCGGCTCCCAGTGGGGTTTCTGCTTAAAAGCATCCCGATGCCTCCACCCCCATCGCCCCCAAATATCTCAGCCCCCATGGCAGGGCGAGGGGAGCAGGTTGGATATCCAGACCCTTGCTCACAAACCTCCTTCCACTCAAACTCTAAAAAATAATATTATTTTAAAAAAAAGGGGACAAAAATTCCAAACAAACCCCCACCGGCCCATAGGGACAAGCGATGCTCGGTGCCCCGGACTGCAGCATAAGGAAGAGCAGTGTTTGGGGTTAAACCCAAAAGCTCCATGGAGCTGGGGAGCATTCACAGGGAGAGGCAGGGGACGAGTGCCGGACCCCCCTGCCAGGGATGGGGAGGGATGAGGGCTGGCAGGGATGCGTTCTTCCGAGGGTATTGCACATGTCCAGCTCAAAGCAGTACAAGAAAAAACCGACCTCCATTTACTTTTCTTTCGTGGGTTTTTTTTCAGACTGTTAAAAAGAAAAAAAAATTTTAAAAAGAGAAAATGACAAAAAAAAAAAAAAAATTCCTGGTACATGAAATAAAGATTTTTTTTTTTTATAACTCGGTCCTCGTTCAAGTGGATTTATTTTTTGGAGGGTGCAAGGGGGAGTGGAATTAAAGTGAAAAAGGTCCCGATGGGCTGGAGGAGCACCTGGAAAATAGCAATGGGGTCACACCCTGCCGATGCCTTCACCCGGGGGGTGGCATGGAGCCCCACAGCCTTCACAGCAAAGGAGGAAAAGGAGGGATGATGAGGCTTTGCTTTACAGTGAGCACAGGTAAACTTAAACCATGCTGTCCTCCAACCTTGAGAAGAGGCCATGAGGATGGGTGCGTGGAGGGTTTTACTTGACCGCTCCCCAAATTCCTGGCTGTGCTCCCCAGGGCAGGATGGGATCGTTGAGCCATCGCTCGCCATGCTCCCCCCACCCGCTGCCCCATTTCGGCTCCTCCCTGGGGACCCCTTCCTTACAAAACCAGGGCACGGGGGGGAAGGGGGAGGCAGTAAAGCAGGACAGGATGCGGACAACCCTGCAAGTGGGACGCTGCCAGACATGGCTCCAGCCCCATGTCCTGCACGGTGCCCGGCCATAATGGGGGGGCACAGCTCAGCCCCCAGCTCTCAGAGATGTTCCTTCCTCATTAGGGCTAAAGGTGTGCTCCCTTCTTCCTCTCCGCTTTCTTCTTTCTCCTCGCTTTTGTGGGTCAGGGCAGGAGGGGGAAGGCAACATCTGAGAATCAGATGTGCCCAGTTCTGCTCCGTGCCCCAGACAGGGCCGGCCTCCATGCAGTAACAAGGAACAGCAGCACTCAGCACTTCTCATGTTCAAAGCACTTCCCTAACGTTCTCTAGTGAATCTGTCGCATTGAGCAATGCAAAGGACTTGCGCGTGGACAGCAGTCCTCCTCTGCCCCATCCCCTGGGCTATGCAGACATTTCGGGTGGGTGCCAGCCCCGTCCTCACCCAGGGTCACAGTGCCCCTCCTGTCCCAGCTAACCTCTACCAGCACTGGCTTCACTGGCTCCCGGCCATTTCCTTCACCTCAGCCTTCTCCTCCACACCACCGGGCCAGGAAAGGGCCAGGGGGTCTCAGAGACCTCCTGCCCTGTGACTGAGACAAGCCAACATGTCTGGTCCCACAAAGACAGGGCTGAAGAGTGTATGAGAGACAGCTTTGCTTCTGCTGAGACCCTGTGAGAGCTCTGCATGCAGGGAAACCCGGCTCCATGGCAATTAAATTAACACAGGGCATTTAGCAGTGTCGCTTAAACGGTTTCAACACCTAGGAGAGGTAATTAGTAGTAATGGTTTGGCGAGGGAGGAAATTAAGACCCAGGTACGGCGCTTTTGTCTGCAGATAATTTTCAGTGCCAAACGACTGTAAGGGAAAGGCTGAGTGCCAGGCACGCAGGCTGCTTGCCTTACTGCCATGGCAGGACATTCCTGAAACCAGGAGGCCAAGCAACAGGAGGAGTGGGGAAGGTGAGGCTGCACCTCGAGTCCTGTGGTCAGTTCTGGGCCCCTCACTACCAGAAAGACATGGAGGCCTTGGAGTGCGTCCAGAGAAGGGCAACGGAGCTGTGAGGGGTCTGGATGGGGAGCAGCTGAGGGAACTGGGGTTGTTCAATCTGAAGGACAGTGGAGAACACAGTGCTCTCTACAGTGACGTGAAAGGAGGTTGTGATGAGGCAGGAGTTGGCCTCTGCTCCCAGGTAACAGTGACAGGATGAGAAGGAACGGCCTCAAGTTGCACCAGGGGAACTTCAGGTTGGATACTGGGAAAAATTTCTTCTCCAAAAGAGCAGTGCTGCAGTGGCACAGGCTGCCCAGGGAGGTGGTGCAGTCACTGTCCCTGTTCCAGAACCGTGTGGATGTGGCACTGAGGGACGTGGTCAGTGGGCATGGTGGGGATGGGCTGACAGTTGCCCCAGGTGATCTTACAGATCTTTTCCAACCCTAATAATACTGTGATTTTATTGAGATTGGCTGAGAGAGGCTGGCCAAGGACAGGGCTTGCTTGGGAGTGCTGGGTATTGTCTGATCACAAGGCTGGCCTCAGGGAAGCAGACACCCCACAGGGCCTTCTTGCTGCAGGGAGGCTCCAGTGGCAGAGGCAGGAGGAGGAGGTCACAGTTTAGAGTGGCAAAGGGAGGGTAACTTTCAAGCATGGCCTGGAGACCTCCAGCCGCTTCCAGGAGGTTCCCATACAAACAACATAACTTGAAGGCCCTGCTTTCCTGCAGAGCAAAAGCTTCCAGCAGCAGAGGAATGCTAGAGGAATCACAGAATCATCAAGACTGCTAAAGTCCTCTGAGATCATCCAATCCAACCACCATCCCATCCCCACCATGCTCACTAACTACGTCCCTCATCCACACACATTTCTGGAACACCTCCAGGGACAGTGACTCCACCACCTTCTTGGGCAGCCTGTTTCAGTGCCTCGCCATTATTTATGGGAAGAGCAAGGGCCATGCTGCTTCCTATGGGCACAGCAGTGAGGCAGGATCCTGGGCCGCAAATCCCAGCCTGGTGCAGACGTGAACCCTTCTGGCAGCACATTGTCACCTGTGCTGATTTTCCACCAAGAGGAACAACGTGTGAATGATGCCAAACCCAGCTGTCCTCCTTTCACTTTCCCTCTGTTGAAACCTCCAGGTGGACACAAACACAGGAGATGGGGGTGTAGGGTTGGGCATGAGGACAAGGTGCCCTCTGCAGCCATGGGCTCTTGACATTGCGCAAAGTCAGCGATGAGGAAGCCGGCAGCTTCTGCAAAGGGGTCAAGATGTACGGTCGTGGGCTGAGACCCAGAAACAGATCTGCAAGGGCAAAAGCACTGGCTTATGGAGAACAGGTTTGCACTGCTGCTGCTTCTCCTGCTGCTCCCAATTCCCTCCGGGCTGGAGGAAACGAGGGACTTTGCTCTCTGGGGACCCGTCAATCAGAAGCCGCCACCGCTGTGCAATTTGCCGAAGGCCTTGTTGCCAACAGCGGGGCTGAGCCCATGGCTGAGCAGGCACTGCCATCCCGTGGGATGAGCCCAGCACAGCAGCCCGGCCCCAAAACAGCGCTGAGCAGAGCCGGAGGACCTGCAGGTTTGTCCAGCCTTTGGTGTCAGGACCTGGACCGGCATCCTGCTGTTGCACGTGGGGCACTGGGGACATTTTTCATTATTTTTTCAGGACTCCCCACTCCTGTTTGCTTTCCTTCCTGCAGGAAATCTGGTAGTAGACCCAAGGACATAACCCACTTCGATGTGAGAATCTGACTTGCCCCAATGGGACAGGGTCCAGCCAGAAGGTAGGGAGGTGCAGTGTTATGAGGTCAGAGCAAATGCAGGGCACTGAGCCCCTCAGCATCACTTGCTGGGCCATGTGCGGATCAAAAGGTGCCAGCTTAGCCCCTTCCTACCCACTTATCCGCAGTGTTGGAAGCTGCTTCAGTTCAAGGGTCTGCTTTGGGTGTCAGCAGTGACCTTGGGAAGTGCCAGCTCCAGAGGGGCATGCAGGGAAGAGGAGAGAAAGGAACACTTTGGATTACTGCAGCAGGAGCTCTCCGGAGCAGAGTGAGGCACGCACACTCCTGCCGGCTGCCCTGCAGCACCCGCAGCCCAGTGGGGGTTGTATGCAGCATGGTTTTGCCCGAGGAGACAAAAGCACGAGGCTGACTCCTCCAAAGCCAGCAGAGAGCAGATGGCACCGAAATCTGCTCAAGAGGAGAGAAAGGAACAGCCCCAGGGCTCAGCTCCCCGTGTACCTCCAGACGGACATTTGCCCACATCTGAGCATCTCCAACTGACGGAGAGATGGGGGGGATGGCAATATGGGGCTGCTCTGCATCCCTTGCCCTTGTTCCCTTTCATGGGGACTTTTCCCCCTGGAGACTGTAGCCTTGGGGCAGAAGGGATGTACAGGTGGTCTCTGCACTGTGGCTTCATGGTCATTCAGTAGCGTTGCTTTAGGAAGGTAAGGAGAAAAGGGCTAAGGCAGACCCAGCTCTGCCTCGGCTCCTGGTAATGTCCTGCTTAGACCTCTTTGCCTGGCTGTCATAAGTAGCATGCTTTCAGAGGAGGGATCAGCTGGGCAGGGGCATTTGCAGAGCACATTTTGCCTCAGAAGATGCTGATTTTTTGCACAGAGATTACTGCAACGTTGCTGATGCTGAAGGAATCAGCTGTGGGCACGTGCAGGGCCCTTGTATAAAAACCAACGGTGCTGCACTCTGCTCCCCAACTCCAATCCTGCACAGCATCCAAGCACCCAGTTCTCAAAGAGAACTCTTCCTGGGGTCACCAGCAGGACCACAGCGCAGCAGAGATTTACAGCTTGCTCTGTGCAGCGCCAGGCTCCTACCCCAGCCCCTGCACCAGCCCTCCCCGCCTCCAGCAGGCACGGAGCCAACAGGGACGCTGCCGGCACCAGCTGCTCTCATTGAGCTTTGCAGAATAAACTCGTGGAATTAGCCTGTTGGCTGCCGGGATAAAATCCAGCGCTGAATGCAGATCAAAGGAGACAATCTTCCCAACAGCTTTGCTTTGGAAAGGGCAGCGTTCAGCAGCTGAGGATGGAGCGTGATGCACATTGCGTCTTTGATGGTGCATGTGCTCCAAGCTCTGATGCTCAGAGCTAGGGGTGCTTTGGGACAGATCCAACACTGGTTACAGGAATGGCCAAAGCCAGGCAAGAGGCAGTGCTAGAACAGATAATTTTGGGGTGCAGCCCAAATTCCAGCAAGCTCTGCCTTAGCCTTTTCATAACAGCATGAAAGGAATGAGTGATGCAGGACAAGGCTCTGAGCCCAGAGCACAAGCGATACAGTTTCTAAAGGCAGGGAAGCCTGCTTTTGTCAGGTTTCAGTGCACCTTCACAGGTAATGCAGTCTGATCCAGTAGATGGGGGAAGCACTCTGCATGGCTGGAACAAGTAGATGGAGGAAGTTTCGCACTGAAACTTCCCTGACACAATCCCTGATCAGGAGGAACTCAGCCCATTCCCTGCTTGGACCTTCCCAGCACACACAGCAACCCTGCCAGGTGTCACCTGCTCCCAGCCCCGCTGGGCTGCACAGGCAGCAAACTGAAAACCGGATTCATGGCATGGGGAGTTGCTCAGTAGCTGTTGTTTTTGTTTTTTTTCCAGGAAAAAAATGTAGCAGCAAAGCACCTGGCCTCAGAAAGCAGCAGGAAGAGGCAGATATAAGCACAACGCAAGGGATGTGATGTGAAAAGGAATGTCAAGGAAGAAGGAGGGCTTCCCAGGCTGTGGATACAGAGAGAGTGATGGAAACTGTGAGTCTCCAGCACAGCTGGGCAAGCAGGCAGCTGCTGCACACACCAATGGTGGGCTGCAATGAAAAGCCAGGAGCCAGCAGTAAGATTTGCTGCTTCAAATGCAAAGACTTCAGAAAAAGAGTCTGAGCTGAGAGGTGTGGAAATGTTGGGCTTCTCAGTTTGAGGAAGGTATCAGGGCTGACGACTCTTTTCTTTGGGCTTGCCGAGGAGCTCAGGACAGTGGGAGCTAAATATATGGTACAGGCATACTGTGTGTTTGTTGCTCAGAAAAAGAAACAACTGGCTATTTTTGATGGCTGCAAAGGCTTTGGACTGCAGCAACCACAGTGCTGGAATAAAACTCCTCTTTTATGGATCTGCAAACACCAGCGTAAATCCCAGAAATGGAGAAGCAGAAGACAAGAATGCAGAACCAGATGGAAGCAATTTATCCTGACTGTTTCATAAGCATCTTCCAGGGAAAAGTGATTAGCCTTATTAACTGATTAATTAACTGATTAACTGAAATTATGGATCACAGATCAAGTGATTGCAAGCGAGTGTATTTTGAGCAAAGTCAGCACTTCTCTGGGACACTGTGTGTGCCTCACGTGCTATTAATGACAGCCAAAGGCTGGATGGCAAATCATCTGCAGAAATGGTGCTGGAGCTGACACCAGCACAGCCCCGACCACAGCCCAGGACAGGAGGTGAGAGGGGCAGGGTCCAGTGCTAAATAAGAGTGAGTCAAAGCCACCCCGTCCCCTCTTCCACTTAAATGGGGGAACAAATCTCACCTTCCTTAAGGCTGGATTTTTCTTACAGCTGAAGTTTTTCCTCCTGATAAGAAACCGGTAGGTTATGCTGCGCCCAAAGGAGTATTTGTTCTGTGCTGGCCATTCCCTGTGCTTGTTTTCCTCTCTGAACCTCACTTACACAGAGCTCCATTCCCAGACAAGGCAGCCTGAGGGGCTGGGCCTGAAGCACAAGCACTCTTCAGCAGGCAGCAGCAGTGCTATGCTTGCCTTTCAGCACCTCACACAGGACTCCAAGGGAAGCAAGGGAAACGCAGAGCTTAGGTTTATCACTCTACTTGTTTTCATCCGTTCATTCTCTAGTCCCATTTTCTCTTTAGGGCTTTCTGCTCCTTTTATGTCTCCTAAGCGGGACTTGAATGTAGCTATGCTCAGGTTAAGTCTGTGGTATCAAGAGCTGTTCCAGCACTGATGTTTGTCACCAAGAAAGCTGTTTACCTGAGAGAGTTACAAATGGTATTTTATAAACCGTGTTTCTGTAAGTGGATTTTTCTTTTTGCTTGCGGGGAAAACTGCTTTAATAATCTGACTTCTGATTAATGGCATGGCCTCCTGGCAAAGCAGACTGCTTCAGTTATTTCTCGAGGAGGATTTAAATGCGGTAAATAAGGGAGGAAATGCACAGTGCTCTGCCTGAGAAATATTGATCTAGACTCTGAGGTGCAAGACGCCCAGGGAAGTTATTCTGCAAACAGCTGGGCTTCAGCCTGTGAGCTGCAGACATCTCCAAACAGAATGCTGCTCTTCTGAAGGGAAGGGACAATTCTGGGCTCTCTGATGCGTGAACATCTGAGATGTGCTGCTGGGTTTTTGCCTTCACTCGCCTGCAGTGGGGAGAAACACTCTTGCAGGGTGCTGTGGTTGTTCAGTCTGAGGAGGCTCAGGGGAGACCTCATCACTCTCTACAATGACCTGAAAGAACATTGTGCTGAGGTGGGGTTGGCCTCTGCTCCCAGGTGACAGCCATAGGACTAGGGATTGGCATCAAGCTGCACTACAGGAGGTTCAGATTGGATATGTGGAAAATCTTCTTCTCAGAAAGAGCGGTGCTGCAGTGGCACAGGCTGCCCAGGGAGGTGGTGGAGTCATTGTCCCTGGAAGTGCTCAAGAACCGTGTGGATGTGGCACCGAGGGACGTGGTCAGTGGGCATGGTGGGATGGGCTGGTGGCCTTCTCATAGGGCTGTAGGGCCGAACCCACGGTCCACATCCCCCTGCCAGCAGGGCAATGAAACGCCACGAGCACAACACAGAAACCCCCCTGCTAGCCACGCCCCCTGCAGTTCGATAGCGACGGTTACGTCAGCGGGGCGCACTGCGCCTGCTGGGAGATCCGCGCTTTACGGCAGTCGTGCTCCGTTCCCCGCGTTTTATGTTTTACGACAGTGGCGCTCGGCGGCGCAGCCGTCGCGCACTATTGACGCGATAAGGGCGGGACGGGGCTGCGCGCGGCCTTTCCTCGCCGGCCTCGGCTGCCGTCGCTCCCGTATCCGCCGTCATCGGGGCCGTAACGCGGCCGTGCAGGTGAGGGGACGCCGTGGCCGCCTCGTCCCGCTCCGCCGCCCTACCGGGACCGGTCTGCGAGCAGCGCGACCCCCGGCCCCGCCCCGGCGTCACCGCTGGTTCCGGTGGGGCCGAGCCGGGGCCCCCGCCCCCTCTACCCGCACCGGGCTTTCTCTGTGCCCCTTTCCTTCTCCTCGCGGTGGTACCGCGCGGGCGGGCACTGAGGGGACGTTCTACTTGTTCCCCGCAGAGCTGTGAGCCATGGCGAAGTTTGTGACCCCCGTGATCCAGGACAACCCATCCGGCTGGGGCCCGTGCGCCGTGCCCGAGCAGTTCAAGGATATGCCCTACCAGCCCTTCAGCAAGGGAGACCGCCTGGGCAAGGTACTGCAGTGTGCTGCTGCTGAGCGAACCCCTGTGCCTCTCCACCGAGCTACAAGAGTGGAAAGCTGGGTTAGATGTTAGGAGGTGGCTCTTCATTCGGAGAGCAGTGAGGCACTGGCACAGGCTGCCCAGAGAGTTGTGGCTGCCCCCTCACCTGGCGGCTTTAAAGGCCAGGTTGGATGAGGCCTGAGGCAGCCCTGCCCATGGCAGGATTTAGATAATTTTAAAATTCCTTCTAACCTGAGCCATTCTGGGATATGACGTTCTCGAGCACCTTGTGAATTGTGAACATTTTGTGAGGCTTGCTTGCGGAGGTGGGAGTTGAGGAGCGTACAGCAGTCCCTTGTTTTGCCATTTGAGGCCTTACTGTGGGGGGACACAACATTAACACTGGCTTATTTTGATTGTTTGTCCTTAGGTGGCGGATTGGACGGGAGCCACGTATCAGGATAAGAGATACACAAGTACGTGTTGTCTGATGGATATTCTGTTTATTTTGTGCAGAGTTTTCTTCAAATGTCATACCTGCTTTCATGTTTCACACTGGCTCTACCGGCTACCTGCACACCTCAGCAGGGGAGGCTTCTTAATTTCAGAAGTGTGTCTCACCACTTGGAGAGCTGCGTGGGGCTCTCCCTATCCTTAGGGTTTCCTTGTGGGTTTGTACTGTGTGCTGACTGGTGCTTCTCTGGGAGGCTCAGAGCAGGGAGGAAATGTGGAATCTAATGCAGGACTACTATTTGGTACATTAGACTTGAGTGAAGGCTACTGAGGAGAATTTGTGGAAGGTGGAGTGTCATATTTTTGTTTCCAAGGTTCAGAGCAAGATGATTTATTTTATTTCCAGACAAGTACTCATCACAGTTTGGTGGTGGAAGTCAGTATGCGTATTTCCATGAGGAGGATGAGACTAGCTTCCAGTTGGTGGATACGGCACGGACACAGAAAACTGCCTACCAGAGGAATCGCATGCGATTTGCACAGGTAATGCTTATTTTCAGAAGCAGGCTCAAAAGAGGCATAGAGCAATGCAGAATTACTTTGCCACTAAATTGTCCTCTTTTTCTTTGCTGCATTTCCACAGAGGAACCTTCGGAGAGACAAAGACCGCAGGAACATGCTGCAGTTCAGCATGCAGACACTGCCAAAGAGTGCCAAGCAGAAAGAGAGGTGCGAGCATCACATACAAGCATTCTGCACTTGTTTCTGGAGTGTGTGAACGTACTGTTGATAAATAATTTAAGTTACTGTAACAGAATCCACAAAGCTCCTAGCAAAGCAGTTCAGGATATTTTACATTTTGCTGATGTGTGTAGTATCAGGTATGGATTTGAAGCAGCTATTTAAGAATTTAGGAGAAATTTTGAGTCAAATTTAGGAGGTATGTGTGATAATTTAAAGCAGGATGTACTTTTTCTGAAAATTGTGTTGTAGTCATTAAGGATAAAAACATTTGAAGGGTGTTCAGAGTGAAGAACGAAGCCCTTAATGCTCCAGGCATTTTGATATCAGAATTCTCAGTGAACGTTTGGTGCCTGAAAGTGTTGTTCCTCTGGTGATTATTTGGAAGTGTGGGAGTCACTGTGGCAGAGAGCTTCTTGTGTCAGGAACTTCTTGTAAGGCTTTTCACGTATTTGTCATCATAGGGATCGTTTGCGGCTCCAGAAGAAGTTTCAGAAGCAGTTTGGAGTAAGGCAGAAATGGGACCAGAAGTCACAGGTAAACTAGCCGGGTTTCTCACCCTGGTGATGGCTTAGTTTTTCTGGCTGTGCTCATGATACGACTTCTCTGAATCCTGATGTGCTACGTGTGTTTCTCTCTCTTTACGCATTTCACCTCTGACTGCGCAGCAGAAGCCTCGTGACTCCTCTGTGGAAGTTCGCAGTGACTGGGAGGTGAAGGAAGAGATGGATTTCCCACGACTGATGAAGATGCGCTACCTGGAGGTGTCAGAGCCACAGGACATGTAATTTCCTAAAACAATTTCCTGAATAGACCAAATTTTTGGACAGAAGGAGATCAAGGGGTCTCTTGGGTTGGTCCCACTGTTCCTAGCGAAGTATCCAAAGCTGGGAGTGGTAGAATGCCCTATCATTCCCTCAGTCCTTTGTGGTTTGTCAGTGGAGGTATTTGTGTGATCAAGCTCATCCTCCCTTTCTCTCCATAGAGAGTGCTGTGGAGCCCTGGAATACTATGACAAAGCCTTCGACCGCATTACAACGAGGAATGAGAAGCTGCTGAGGAGCATTAAGCGTATCTTCCATACGGTCACTACTACTGATGACCCAGTTATCCGAAAGGTATGTTCACTGGTTTGCCAAATCCAAGGGTGTGCTTTTCATTGCGTGCTGTTGTTTAAGACCTGTCACAGTCAGACCAAAGACAAACAGGAAAAATCCACATCTCTCAGCTTGCAAAGTGGAAACAAAGTATTACCTTGGTACTTTCCTTAGACCTAAGGTAAAGCTAGGTCAAGGCAAAACTGGGAATACTGGCCAAGGAAAGGCAAACTAGTACTTGAACAGTGCAGGAAAAGGAACTTCAGTGTTGAAAACCTGCTTCTAGAGTTTTCTGCTTTTTGGACATGAGGGAGGCTCAGGGACTGCTCTTTATGATTCTTTCAGCAGTAAGAACCAAGTCCTTCAACAGCAGATTTGCGTTTTGTAGTAGGTTTCTTTTTGCTTGTCTGAGCAGGAGTGTGCTTGGATTGCTAGGTAGTACTCCACACTTGGCATAGCTGTCAGTGGTGTACCCAGCAATCTGTCTTTCTCAGTATGGAAGGAAAAATTCACGATCTGGTTTGCTAACACTTCTGATCTTGGCTGGGAAAGGAAAGGTATGTCTGTAAGTGCTGCTGAAACATAATGTTTTCTGTATCCATAGCTGGCCAAGACTCAAGGGAATGTGTTTGCCACAGATGCCATCCTGGCCACACTGATGAGTTGCACTCGCTCTGTGTATTCCTGGGACATCATTGTCCAGAGAGTTGGATCCAAGCTTTTCTTTGACAAGAGGGACAATTCAGATTTTGGTGAGGAAAATTCTTGAAAGAAATGTATTATTTGTTGCTAATCTGTTTCCTGTATGCTTTTGTGGTGGTGGGGTTTTTTTTGGTTTTTTTGGGTTTTTTTTTTTTTGTTTTTTTTAATTTATTCTATGTCTCAGCGCCAAGACTGAGATACCTGGAGCAAACTGATTGCTGCAATATATTGCTGACTGTGAGAGTACTTTCAGCATTGATCTGCTTCAGCATGGGTGGTAGAGATTCATTGAAGCTGATAGAAGTTCTCTCCAGGTATAATAACAGCTTGTGACTGTTTTTGTTTTTTTTTTTCTCAGATCTACTGACAGTGAGTGAAACAGCTAATGAACCACCGCAGGAAGAGGGCAACTCTTTTAATTCTCCACGCAACCTTGCCATGGAAGCAACTTACATCAACCATAACTTCTCCCAGCAGTGTCTGAGGATGGTAAGGCCAAGCAGTCCTGGGCAGTAGGGTCTGAGTTGTGAAGAGTCTGGAAATAAGACTTTATTCAGACTTGCTTAATGTAGCTGCTCAGCACGGAAGTGTTTAAATTGGTAAAGGTAGTTGTATTGGTGTTACATCAGCTTGAAACAGGTGGGATTCCTTATGGTGAGCAAAGTGACTCTTTTTATAAAATGATTTTCACCTTTATTTTACAAAGAGGAAATCCCACTCCTGTTGGTAAAGTGGGCAAGCTTCTGAATATGTTTATTAAAGCTGAAGTGCTAAGAGGACCAATGATTACAAGAAAGTGGTTACCATGGAAATGAGGATTTGCATCAGTTGTCTTAATTATTTTAGTGTCTTTTCTTTGTAAGGGAAGTCAGCTGTGGTTGCTATAACAGAATATTCATCCAAGAGGAGAGTTCTAAGTTTTGTTTTGTTCTTGTGCTTGTTTCTGTTTCCGTATACAGGGAAAGGAGAAATACAAATTTCCCAACCCAAACCCCTTTGTGGAGGATGACATGGATAAGAACGAAGTAGCTTCTGTTGCTTACAGGTATGCTGATGTATCTCTTCTTCCCAGCTTTGACAAGGGTGCAGGAGGTCAATGTGGTTTGCAGGGGGAAAAAAAAAAAAACAATCAAAACCAATGAACAGATAAAGGATGAAAGGATTTTGCTGAGTACTTGGAAAGGTCTGGAGAAGAACCAGGGTCAGAAATAACGATCTGGACTGTGTTTGCAGGTACCGAAGGTGGAAGCTGGGAGATGACATAGATCTCATTGTCCGCTGTGAGCATGACGGAGTGATGACGGGAGCTAACGGCGAAGTGTCATTCATCAACATCAAAACTCTGAACGAATGGGATTCCAGGGTGAGGAAGAACAAGATCCCAAAGCTAGCTCTAACTGCTTCACTGCTGCCTGACATGCCAGGTATAGCAGGCAAGATGAGACAAACATCTAGTGGTGTCCCCTGAGTTGCCTTCCATCAAAGATGCATAGCTTTGATGGACTAGCACTGTTATTAAGCCTCACCCAGGCATGAGGTAGTTGGTTTGAACCCTATTCTTGTTCCCAGGTGCTCTGTGCAGTAGCGTATCTTTATCAGTGCTGCCCTCATTAACCATCCCTAGCAGACTTCCTCTCCTAGCCATTGCTACTGCGTTTCTCCCTTTGCAGTGCAGGGGCTCTCTCTGCAAGTAGAGATTTGCATTCCCTAGTTACGGTATCATAGTTTAGATAGGAGAAGCTTCCCCGTGCAATGGCTGAAGAGATAATTGCTGCTGGCTTGTTAGGTTCACCCTGCTTTTGATTCTCCTCTTAGTACTGCAATGGAGTAGACTGGCGCCAGAAGCTTGACTCACAGAGAGGAGCTGTGATTGCCACAGAGCTGAAAAACAACAGCTACAAATTGGCTCGCTGGACATGTTGTGCACTGCTGGCTGGATCAGAATATCTCAAACTCGGGTAAGGCAGGGTTTTCACACCAAGTATCTTTCAAGTGCATTCTCTGTGATTTAACACAATCTGTATCATAGTGAACTGTTGGTAGAGTCTGGATGATGATAAAATTGCCTCATGGTTTGAACAGCAGTGGGTAAAGCTTGCAGTGAACGTGCCAGTGGTGACCCAGGCATTAACTTTAGCTGCTTCCCCTCAAAGTCTGATTGATGTGCCCTCCGTTGTGGCTGACCTTGTAAGACCTCATGCGTGTGACAAGCAGACAGCCTCTGCCATTCCCAGCCTATTTGCTGAAATTGACGACAAGGGAAATAAATGCAGTGACCATGCTACCTGTCAGGAGTTTGATTGAGGTCCTCAGTGCACCATTACTGAGAATTCAAGTGGAGGAGGAGGTTTCACCACAGCCTGTTTGGAACTGTCAGTTTAAAACCAATTGAGTCTGTGCCATGTTATTGATGGCCTGAAGGAGCTGCTGTGTGTGCTGCCTTCTGCCAGCCATCCAGTTTTGCAGAAATCCAGACCAGAGTGCTTTTCCTGTGGTTTCTTTGCACAGCACCAACACTGAGCATATATCGTCTTATCTGTAAATGAAAATAATAGCTGAGGGTAATGAAAAGGGTTCAATCCTGGTAGTTCTGCAATTCTGTATTCTGTTTTTGGGTATGAGGTATCTGAAGTCTAGACTCACAAGTTACCATGTGATTGCTTAGTTTTTATCTGTGGCACTAATTCTTCTCTGCTGCTCTGTCAGATCTGGGATAGTGGGAGGATTCCAGCTGTGGTACTGATGGCAACAGCTAGTGGCCAAGAGATGCTTTTAGTTTTCAGTGTTGGAGAGTCAGGATGGTTCTTCTTTCTCAGAAGACAAAAGCAAACCAATCATGCTGGTTTTTTTTTATGTCACTTTGGTGGCCAAAATTAATCCCCTGCTACTCCTCTCTTCCTTCTTGCCCACCAGGTACGTGTCCCGTTACCATGTGAAGGACTCTGCCCGCCATGTGATTTTGGGCACCCAGCAGTTTAAGCCCAATGAGTTTGCCAGCCAGATCAACCTGAGCATAGAGAATGCCTGGGGCATCTTGCGCTGCGTCATCGACATCTGCATGAAGCTGGATGAGGGGAAGTACCTCATCCTCAAAGACCCCAACAAACAGGTGATCCGAATCTACAGCTTGCCTGATGGTACCTTCAGCTCAGACGAGGATGAGGAGGATGAAGAAGAGGAGGAGGAAGAGGAAGGTTTGTAGTATACTCAGGTGTTTGTGCTTTTAAGTGATCTGGATGAAAGGGGGAATGTAGGGTGAGGATGAGAGCTAGTGTGGAGGAATGACAAAAGGAATGGGGCTGGGGAAGGTGGAGCCCCAAGGATGCTGTAGTATGTGGTGGAAAAAGGGTGTTGGGAAGAGTTGGAATGTTGAATGGGAAGAAGAAAGCTGGGAGCAAGAAGTCAGGTTTTGCTTACACATGGACAGGGAAGGAGGGCTTGAATGTATGACAGAGGTATGGGCCCAGAGCACAGGAAAAGAACCTTGCAAGCTAGCTGTGTTCAGCCTGCCCAGGACTGGAATTCGTGCTGACAACGGCAGGCCTTGAGTTCTTCTGGATTTGGATTTTTTTTTTTTATTTTTATTTTTTTACTCCAGTTTCAGAAACGGTGACTACACTATGTGACATATAACAACTCTGGCAGCAGGGGAGTGCAGGCTGCCCACTCCTGCTGCCTGGGGCATTCCTACAGCACAGGGAGGAGCAGTGATCCTGTTTCAATTAGGGTGGGGATGTGGCTTTTTCTTCCTCCTGCCGCAGCGGCCCCACCGTGCTTTTTCTTGCAGAAGAAGAGAGCTGAGCACCAAGGGACTGCGACTGGGCACCTCCCTGCACCAGGATCCGCTGGAAATGGCCGGCTGGGCAAAGAAGCCGGAATAAAAAGTGGCTTTTCTCTGCACGGCTGTTCTGCGTGTGCTGTGTGGAGCAGCGGGAGAGGGGGAGGGTGGCCGACCACGTGGTAGTAGGAGCAGCGGGCGGGGTGCCTGCTCCTTTAAGGTCCGTCCCCGCCTTCGGCCACGTGGTCCAGCGCGGAGGCGGAGTCACGTGACGCGGCGCGGGGTTGTGGCGGGCCTGGCGCGCGCCCGCAGCTTCCCTTCCCCTTCGCAGACGTGCGCGCGCGGCGGCGCGGGAGGAACTGCGTGGGCCGGGTCCATGGTGCAGGTGCGGCTGCGGGCGGGACGCGGCCGGATGCGGCGCGCATGGCGTTCGGGCAGCCACGCCCCGCACTCCATTGGGTGAGGGTGGGGTGGGAGGGTGAGGAGCGGCAGGTAGGTGAGGAACGGCGGGTCCCGATTGGCCGGCGGCCGGCAGGGGCGGGGCCGGCCCGCGCCGGGCGCTGAGGGGCGGCGGTGCCGCCATGTTGGCCGTGCTGCGCGCCGCGACGCTCCCGCTCCTCTCCCGGCAGCCGCCACCCCGCCATGGCCCACGGCCTCTTCCCGCGCCTCGTCCTCAGCGCCCTGTGTGCGGCCGGCGCTGCCGCCTTCCTTTACCACGACTACTGCGTGCTAGGAGCCGGCCCTGCCGGCCTGCAGGCCGCCTACTTCTTGCAGAGGGCCGGCCGCGACTACGTGGTGTTCGAGCGCAGCCACGCGCCCGGCAGCTTCTTCGCCATCTACCCCCGGCACCGCAAGCTGATCAGCATCAACAAGCGGCACACGGGCAAGTCCAACAGCGAGTTCAACCTGCGGCATGACTGGAACTCGCTTCTCAGCCACGAGCCCCGCCTGCTGTTCCGCCGCTACTCGAGGCAGTTCTTCCCCCACGCCGACGCCATGGTGCGCTACCTGGAGGACTTCGCCGCCATCTTAGGGCTGCGCGTCCGATACGACACCGCCATCGTTCACGTCACGTTGGAGAAGGATCCGCGGGCGTGGAACGGCCACTACTTTGTGTTGAGCGACCAGAATAGGCAGAGCTACAAGTGCAGGTAAAGGGCACGCGGCTCTCCACGTGGCTTTTCGTTTGTGGAGTAATCAAAGGTTGTTTTGTCCGAGCCCACTACTTCAGGTTGATCGCAGCCTGCTTGAGCGCCTGCTGAAGTGGAGATTTTGCAGCCTAGCCCGAGGCTGGAGCATCGCCACGTGAGCGGGCTGCTGGGGAGAAGTAGCAGCTCCTGGCAGCGTGGTGCTTCTCTCGGTGATGCTTCACATCAGGCACCTGAGGGGCTGGTGGATCAGGCGCAGGCTGGTCGATACATAAGGTGGAGTGGATTGTTTTCACCTCAGTTAATCCACACACATTTAGAAAAAGCTGAGTTGAAAAGTGTGGCCCACCTTGTTGAGGCCCATGCTCAATTCAGAAGCAGCAGGAGGGAGCTGGGGAGCAATGGGGCTGAGGGGGCTGTGCTGGAATTGGGTGATTTCAGGTTCCTTTCAACTCAAGACACGCAGTCTGTGATGTTCAATTCTGTCTTTGGCAGAAAGCGGGTACGGTGGTGATGAGTTGATGGTTGGACTAGTTGATCTTAAAGGTCTTTTCCGACCTTAAGAATTCTATGATTTTAAGTCCCAGTGAAGCTTATAAGCTTCCCCAAATGCCTCTTGTCATGCTCAAACACACATCCCACACTGCTACTCAACCATGTTCTTAAAAATCCTCTTGGAGTTACTCATGTGAGCATATGGAGTGTATTTCTCAGCTCTCTTGAGAGCCTCAGATCTACGACAGCCGGTCACGCTGACTGTCACTTGAAGGTGCGCTGGCTGGCAGGCTTGGAGGGGGCAGAGCTCAGCATGGGACACCCACACACCGTCAGGAAATTGCTCTCAAGAGCTGTGCAAGCAGACACTGCCTCTCAGTTCTGCTGCTTTCTGCTTCCTTATCAATTGCAGTAATTCCTGTAATACTTGGGCAAGCGTTCTTACAGAGAGCTATGAAAACACTGCTGTGTTTACGTTTGGTGTTAAATATTAGCATTGTTGCAAGTCCTATTCATATAAATTTGATAGCGTTTTAAAATCCCTCTTAAAAAAATTTTTTTTGGTTCCGTTGCATGAAAAGGCAGCACACATTTTAAAACAAAGTAATTTTTATGCAGCTTATCATCCACCTGTGAAACATGTTAATAATACGGCATGTGTAGTAGTGCTGCACATCTACAAAGAACTGAAGGTTAGGAAATAAGTGGAGCTTGTAAGTACTGTGTCCACACTGACTTCTGCTACATGCAATGCCATTAGGAGCCCTCCTCATCACCATAATGACAGGAAGGGTAGGAGCAAGTCATTAGGTGAAGCCAGGGGGAAGTTTTACTGAAATTGGAATGTATGCAGCACCAGTCAACCTGGCCAGTCTGTGAATGCCCCATCCTTGGAGGCATTCAAGGCCAGGCTGGATGTGGCTCTGAGCAGCCTGGTCTGGTGATTGGCGACCCTGCACATAGCAGGGGGGTTGAAACCGGATGATCATTGTGATCCTTTTCAACCCAGGCCATTCTATGATTCTGTAGGGGTCACTTCCACTGTGTTAGGAGCAGTGAGATGGAAAAACAGTGTGACTCTTGTGTATTCCTTAATGCTATTCCTCTTTTTGCAGCTGTCTGTTGGTTGCCACTGGTACGTGGGTCCCCAACGTGGTAAACTTCCCTGGCTCAGAGTATGTTGAGGGTTATGAGACGGTGTCTACCAACCCGGAGGATTTTGCCGGTCAAACCGTGCTGATCTTGGGCCGAGGGAACTCAGCCTTTGAGACGGCAGAGAACATTCTGGGTGTCACAAATTTCATCCACATGGTGAGCCGGTCCCGCGTGCGCCTCTCCTGGGCTACTCACTACGTCGGGGATCTGAGGTAGGAAACAGTTGTTCTTCCTAACGCAGCTAGAGCAAAAACAAATGAGAGCTGCTGCTTGCTCAGGAGACCAGGAGGAGGAGGAAGCATGAGTACTTTTACCTGTAGGTCCTTGGTTTGTAGCAGCCCAGGTTGCAGCTGCTGAGTAGTATGAAACAGGAAGATGTTCCCATGGATTCTGTGTCATTAAAAAGTGCTGGCTCCTGAATTGGTCCTTTGAACTCTCTTGATTGCAAGCAGAGGTTGTCTGCATCACACAAGGGCAGTACTCTCTGATCAGAGAGAGCCTGGGGGTCAGAGACCCCCATGTGGTTAATTGTTCTGCTGCGGGCTTCCTAGCTGATTGTCAGCATGCTGTGTACACCCTCTGTGCCTGTTTGTCTTTCAGCAGGGCTAATAGCACTGCTGTACACAGCAGGAATGCAGTGAAAATTAAGGCATTAATGAGTGTTCAGGAACAGGGCCAGAGGAGGCAGAGCTCCCCTCTCATTTGTACAAGGCACGCTGGGGAGCGTGCTGAGGGCTCACAGGAGTGGCAGTGGTCAGTGACACAGCCATCAGCAGTGTCACCAAAGTTCTGAGGCTCACCCGGTAAGCTCATCCCATTTTCAGGGGCTGAGACCAAGCCCTGGCTCCAGCTGTGCCTGTTAGCCTTTCTTCATTCCCTTTTCTTTGCAGAGCAATTAACAATGGTTTACTGGATACCTACCAGCTGAAATCTCTGGATGGACTTCTGGAAGGTGACCTGGAAGATCTAGCTATTGTCAAGGACAAAAAAGGGAAGCTGCACATCACACTTCGGTTCTACCTGGAGAACAGGAACACCAGCGCAGGCATCGATGGGATCACCCTCCCTCAGGATGAACTGGATAACTTTGCTACTCGCGCGCCGTATGACCGTGTCATCCGCTGTCTGGGCTGGAAGTTTGACTTCTCTATCTACAACAGGTGAGGCAGAATCAGTGTCTTTATAGTGTATTTATAGCAAGAGACTGACAGGCCAGGGCAAGGAGGAGGGGAAGGCCAGGTAGCGTGATCACAGCTCTTCTGCTGGTAGCACTGCCCAGGCCTCCGTGTGCTCCAAGTTACCTGATGCTGCACAGTCCTGTGTTTGTGTCCCAGCAGGAATGTGTGCTGCTGCCCTCTGACTGACAGGCTGTAGGGGTGAGCAGGTGGCAGTGCTGGGCCTTGGATGTTTCAGGAAAAGTTTGTGTCTTCATAGCTCAACGGAGTGAGGATGGCACAAATGCAGATTGCTACAGAAAAGCTTCATCTGCTTTTTTTTTTTTTTTTTTTTTCCTTCTGAAGATGCAATTTTTGTTTCACCTTTGTATCCTAATATATTCTTCAGCTTGAAATGGTATTGCTAACTTTGCTATCTCCTGAAGTTCATTGTCAGTGGTTCAGGCTGGTATTTGATGGTGGCCACAGCTACCTTGAGAGGTGTGCCCTTTTCTTCTGGAGGATCCTTGCTGACATTATGCTCTTGGGAAAGTAGTGAGTTCCACTGAAGGCAACAGAAACATGGAGCAGTGTCTTGCTGTGGCTGCCGTGTGATATGTGCCTTATCAGAAGCCCTCTTTCTTTTTCCACCCCTGCCCTTCTTGACAGCTTGCTATTCTGTTTTGCACATCAGATCCCTTAGAATGATGCCAGGAAGAGGGAATAAAAGCAAATATCCTCAGATCAAACCCAATTACGAGTCCAGAGGCACTCGAGGGCTCTTTGTTCTTGGCACTGCTAGCCACTCTGTTGACTTCAGGAAATCTGCTGGGGGTTTCATCCATGGCTTCCGGTACACAAGTGAGTACTGGGGCTTATAGAAAGGGCAGGGGCTGGGGTTCAGTGCTGCTTTCCAAAGAACAATTCATAGCTTAGTGCTAGATAGAAAAGGATGACCCTTCATCTTGTGCTGGCAGTAAGAATAACAAAACATAGCCAAGATGCAGCTGCATAGTCTGACGGGGAGGAGAGGCCATGGAAGTGCCTTGGGGTCATATCTGAAGTCTTTGATTGTCTGTCTTTGTTTTGTCTTGTGTCTCTCTGGCCCGCCGTCTCTTATTTATGTAACAATAAATTTCTGCCTGCCAGATGCTGTGCCTCGTGGCAGGCTGTGGGTGAGAGGTCTGTGCTGCCGTGTTAAAACCCAGCAGCTTTCAGCAGCAGGGAGAGTTTCTGTTTGTGTGTGCGTTCATCCTTATCATTATAGAGCTGCTCAGAAGAAATGAAATACCCCAGGGACCCCTTGCCCCCTTACCAGCCACTCAGCATCACATCAGCTTTCTGAGGGCATCTCCACTGCAGCTGGTAGCAATCTGGGTGGGATGAGCAGTTAAGCTGCTTTATTGTATCCTGCCAGGATCTGTGTGCAGCAGAGCAGTGGGATTTTTTTTTTTTTTCCAAATGTGCAAGGCTGGATTTTTAAATAAGCTGTCTTTGTTTCTCTCAATGTCTCAGCTCGTGCAGTCCACCGCCTGTTGGAAAACCGTCACCATGGTGTCCCCTGGCCATCCACAGTCTACCCTATTACACAGCTGACCAATTCCATCATCAAGCGGGTGAACGAGGCCTCAGGCCTCTACCAGATGTTCAGTGTCCTGGCTGACATCATACTGCTGAGAGAGTGAGTGAGTGAGCAATTATTCCCAGCACCGTGTTCCACTGTTTCGTTTCTTTTTCTTCACTGTTGCTGCTTTTGGTGCCACCACAAAAGTTGCTGCGTTGCTGCCATTGATGTCACACAGGCAGATATCTCAAAACCTGTACCGCTGCCGTGAGTGGTGCTGCTGTCCCCAGTTCTGCAAATTATTTCCTCTTAAAAGTCTGAGATGGTCCAGGCATTTCTGCTAGGCTCGGAGTTTTTGTTCTCTTTCACTCTCCCTAGGGAAAAACTTTCCTTGGGCACTGTTAGAGGAATCTCAGAGTCTGGGAGTAGAATGAAGTCTTGTAACAGTATATGCAGCCTTTGTAAGCTCTGCATCAAGCCCAGCCCAAATCTGTAGTGACTAAAAATGATAGCTATCTGATGGCTCTTTGGCCTTAGCCTCAACCTGCTGAGGGAGTGTTGGATCCCAGGTGGTTTTTCTCCAGCAGAGGTCTTACGGTTGTGGTTGCAATTCGTAGGAATGCCACAGTGTTTGAATACCTGGAAGAATACCCAGTTGGAATCTTGGCTGAGCTGGAAACACAGACAGGGAGAAAAGCCCCTGCTGGGCTGTTTGTTGTCGTCATGGAGTACGGGAGGAACTTCTCAGGAGATGACAAGGATGTCTTCTACTACAACCGAGCTGTGGGAGAGGCACAACATGCCTGGCAGTCCAACTTCTTGCACCCTGTTATTTACTACTACAAGCGCCTCCCTACAGGTAAGCTTTCTAGCCTCTCTGTTAATTACCTGATAAGAGCAAAATAGAGAGAGAAAAAGGTAGTTGAGAGCCAGAGTGGGTATGGGGCAAGACTGGAACATGCTGCAAATCTCCTCCTCACCTACCTTCACATCCATCTTGTGAGGCGCTTGCTGCCACTGTGTGAGCTGAAGAAAAGAAGCTTCCATTAGTCCTGCCAAAATGGGGCAGGTTATACTGGAGACCTCACACTGGAGAAGATGAATAAACAGATACGCTGTCTCCAGAGTCATGAGGCAGTGATGAATGTTGCCTGCCTTTGCAGCCTGCAGTGCTTGCATTCTGCAGAGTCCTGACAGTCAGAGTTGGGCTGTTTTGTGTTCCTGCCAGAAGGAAGTTGCTTTCTGTGGCCCCATCAGGTCCGAGAGGTCAAGTAGTGACTGAAGCAGCCAGAAACAAAACATTTGAAGATGAATATTTTATCCAGCAAACCCACTCAGAACACATTTCCTTGGGAAATGCGTGTTCTGAATCTTCATCTCCAGAAGCCTGGTGTTCAGGGTCTGCCCTGACTTCCCCAGAAAGGAGTATGATTGGTAGCAGCATTAAAGCTTGAATACAATTCAGCCTGACTGGCAGTCTCTACCCGGAGGGAACAGGAGCAAAAAGTGAAATGACAGGAAACACTGTGGTCAGCGATAAGGGGCAGCTCTGCGGTGGCAGGGCTCTTCAGGACAAAGCTAACACGGGATTGTAAATAAAAGTGAGGTAGGGGATTAGCAGGTCAGAACAAAAACTGAACAGCTGCTGTAGTTGCTTTCTGCTTTCCAAGCCCTTTTTAATGCAGTTTTGATTCTGAGAGATTCCCTTAATATTCTATTGGCAGAGCGTGAGATGAGACTTCATCCCCCAGATTTGCCTCTCCCCCGCCCAGATGCCATCCATCACATCGTGGAGGATTTTCTGACAGACTGGACAGCCCCAAACGCTCACATCCTGCCACTGAGGCGCTTCTTGGAGAACTGCCTCGGCACTGACCTGCGCAATTTCTTTGCAGGTAATTTGAGCCCCCGGGGTCGAGGATGCAGGAGGAGGAGGGGGGATGCGAGGGACGGACGTGTGACAGGAGTGATCTCTTCTGCAGATAACTGAGATTTCCCTGTGATGCGCTGACACTCACAGTGACACCTTTCTGATGCACTCCCCAGACAGTAGAATCACAGAATCATAGAATGGCCTGGGCCACAAAGATCATCCAGTTTCAACCCCCTGCTGTGTGCAGGGTCACCAGCCACCAGACCAGGCTGCCCAGAGCCACATCCAGCCTGGCCTTGAATGCCTCCAAGGATGGGGCATCCACAGCCTCCTTGGGCAACCTGTTCCAGTGCTTCACCACCCTCTGAGTGAAAAACTTCCTCCTAAAATCTAACCTAAACCTCCCCTGTCTCAGTTTAAAACCATTCCCCCTTGTCCTATCACTATCCACCCTCATAAATAGCTGTACAAACAGGAGAAAGTGCTGGTGCTGTGTGTACGTTCCCAGATAGCCTTTGCTCTTGCTCACCTCCACAAAAAGACTGACCCAACTGCACCTGGATTCATGAGCATATGAGATTGGGTTCAGTCCCCTTTCTAGCTGCAGTTTGCCTTGTTCTTCCATTATCCAGATGTTCCTTTTTGCCATCAGATGCCTGATCTGTTCTCATTTACCCTGGGTGGGACTGTTTCCAGCAGGAGATGAGTGAAAATGGGGATGGTGGGATATGGAAGCTGGAGAGCCTCTGCTGCCTCCTTTCTTGGTCTGACAACCTAATGGGGGAACATAGCACACAGCCAGTTCTCTGGCATGAATATGATGACAGAGGGCTGAAAACTCAAATGTTTTTTCTGTCAGTGTGGATTGGCACCTCCAGTATACATCTCCTCATACATGCAGCATTGAGTCAGTTACGCTGCTGCAACCCTGGTGCAAAGCTCCCGGTGGGAAACTCCACTCTTCCCTGATCCTTTCTGCCTTCTTTTCTAAGTGTCTTCAGGAACTTGTGTGAATTGTTCTCTAAATGGTTTCTCTGGTGAATCTGATTTTTTTTTTTTTTTTTAATGTTTTTCCTGGTAGAATCCTGTTTCCTCTTTGCCCTCACACGTCAGAAGCTGCCTCCCTTCTGTCAGCAGGGGTATGCGAGAATGCAGGGGCTTATTGGGAATGAGAGGCTCCGGCGTCACGCGGTGGATGCTGGCCTGCTGGAGGATCATGCTGTCATGGACTTCTCAGGTGACAAACTCCCTGACAGCCGCCAAGGGTCCCAGGACCAGTTGCTGAGAGATCATATGATACCACTCCGTCCTCTGCACCATTTTGTTCATGCCAAGGATGAATTTTAGAATTTCTCACACCACGTGGAAATCCACAGGTGCTGTTGTGACAATACTGTAACAGGGATCCACGGCGGGATTCTTCCCTCTCCTATACATCCTTTTACATCCCAGCCCCTTCCACTGATCATGAATTGCCAAAGACCTGCCCAGATCTTGCTGTTACAAAAAGGACCAACGTGCTCTGAAGGATAAGTCAGAGCCTGGAATCCAGTGATGCTGACGCTCCTGCTTTGTCC
Source organism: Centrocercus urophasianus (assembly GCF_019232065.1). NCBI lineage: Eukaryota > Metazoa > Chordata > Aves > Galliformes > Phasianidae > Centrocercus > Centrocercus urophasianus. The sequence continues at coordinate 1,889,118 of NW_024885344.1, forward strand.
TGGCGGAGTTCAGAGTTGCTTGAAGATGGTGTTTGTGTTTCTGTAGTAAACCAGTAATTTACAGCGGCGTCCAGGGGTCGAAAAAGGGAGAGTTTAGGAATTCCTGTCACCTGCCTCTTCCGAGGGAACTGGCTTATGTTCTGCTTCAGCCTGGTGGAAGCTTTCAGGTCACTGGATGCTCTGTGTACTTGAAGATTTGTTTGCGTGCTGAATCCTGACGTGGTACTTCAAACCAAACAAACTTCATGGCAGTTTCCCTGCATTTGAGTTAGGGCAGTCACGAAGCTTGAGTGGAGAGAGCTGGTGGCTTTTAGTTATGGTATGAATAGGATAATTTGTCACTTCCTGCAGAGCAATTCAGAAGAACATTCCCTCTGCAGGGGTGAATAGCTTGCTTAGAACACCTAGGACTGAGACAATTACACTGAGCTTGACCCTCCTGTCCTAACATTTTTTTTCTTCCCACACCAAAAAACCTGAAATGTTACCCCTGTGTTTTACAAAGCATGACCAATATTTTTTCTATTTGCACTATGTTCCATCAAGAAAGTTTTGGGTGAACTTTGATGTTGTTAAAGTGCTCATTCTCTTATTTCTTTTTATCCCCTCCAGTCATCTTGAAGTCTAACAAGCATTGACTGGTTGGTTGTCTGCACTTTATTGCTCCCTCTTTGCCTACTGTTTGCATTTGTCAGTCTGTGGGTTCCTGGGGGTTCTCTCCAAGGCCTTGGAGTTACAAAGTAGGAGAAGTTTTGAGCTCAACCTTGAGTCTATGTGATTTCTAGGCAATAGAGACAGTGAGAGAGAATAGACTTCTATCTCCACGCACATCTTCCAGTTCTATAGCACCTGAAAGAATACCCCTTTGTATTTGTGCTTCCTGGATCATGGTAGGGCTGTACCTAAGGCTCCCACAATCCTTTGAGTCCAGCTGTTTCAGTGAAACTCCAGCTCCTACCACCTCTGCTTTGTGTTTGCAGAGACTGGGCAGCAGAAGAAGTGGATGAGACGATAAATGAGTTCTTGCTCCTATGTGCATGTACTGTACTTGCTAGAGGTGCTGCTTCTGAAGGATGTTCATACCTGCTCAGACATGCAGGACAGGAGAAATGATGTTGGTGTTGATCAGCATCAGAAGCTCCTTGCTACAGCCTTAGCACTGTGGGCTTTTTATTTGGCTTCGTCCAGGGAATGATAAGAGCAGCTGAGCCAGGTCAGCTGGCTGTCGCTGGGAGTCAGCTGTGTGCCGTGTATGCTGATGCTTATGCTCCTGATGTTCTCTCACCTCCCCCAATTCCCACAAGAGATCTGCAGACTGTAAATCCACAGTGAATGCGTTGCCTTAAATTGTGGTTCTCCTTAGAAAATTGACTACGAGATGCTGCCCGCTTACTCTTCCATTGTGCTCCATGCACTTCTCCCAGGGTTGTATCCAGTGGCAGATGTCAGAGGCTTTGCTGCCACCTGGTTCTGTGGTGCCCAGTAGATCCTGAGAAGGGAATGCAGGTCTGTGTTATTCATGCACTGCTGATCAAACACGGCAGCTCTGGTTTCTACCCCACTGCCTTGGAGCTGGCAGGCAGGATCCCTTTGGAAGGGGCGCTGTGTTTGCAGCCGCAGAAGAGGAGCACCCACCGACACCATTCTTTGTCCTGCAGAGCTGTGCTTCGGTGTAAGTTGTGTTAAAGTGAGTTACTGCCTGCTGTGCGCTCTTGTCTAACGAACGCGTTTTGTATGGCAATGTTCTTCCTACGAAGCTTAAAACAAAAAAAATCGTGACGTTAACCCAGAGGTGCGCCGTCATTCCTCGAGCCACGTGCGAAAAGCGCGCTCCGCGGCGGGGGTGGGACTTGAGTGCTGATTGGCGTTGTTCTCCGCCAATCATCTCTCTGGATCCGCCCTTGCGGTGCAACATCCTCCTTCCTACCTGACAGCCGCAGCAACCAATAAGAGCCCACCGCTCCGGCTAGGTAGGCCAATCAGCGTGCTAGGCGGCGGGGCCGCTGGACGGAAGCGGGGTTGGGCAGGGGTCACCTCCGTGCCAGGAAGGTGCGGGCCGGGGGTTATTGGCCGTGCAGGCGGTGGGGCTGCGGCTTGGCGGGAGGAACTCGGAGTTCTGCGGGGTCTCCGTGATCCTCACGTCCCCTCCGTTCTCTTCGCAGATGGCCCAGAGGCTGGCGCTGCGGAGGCTGCTGGCCCTGGGACGCAGGCCGCTGCCCCTCGGGCCCAGGCAGTTGGCCCCGCAGGGCTTATCCAGCCGGACCTTCGGCGGCTCGGCCATCCGCGGCAGCGCATTCAACGTGCAGGACGGAGGTGACTTCCAGGAGCGGGTGGTGAACAGCCCTAAGCCCGTGGTGGTGGATTTCCACGCGCAGTAAGTGCCACGCACAGCGAGGCCAGAGCTTTGCAGAGGCGGTGGAGAACAGAGCTCCCCAGGGCAGGGTGGCCGTGCCAAAGTCACTCGGTCCGCGTGTTGTGTCAGCCTGTAACAGGTGCCTCCGGGCTTGGGCAGTTCCAATAGCATCTTTTGTTAGCTGCTGGGGTGAAATCCCCCTTAAAAACGCTAAATGATAGTGCTGCCCCTGGGTGCACGCTGTGCTTTGTGTGCTCCCATAGCATCACATTATGGCTTTCAAGTTTTCTCAGTGAGAAGTGTCCTCGTGGCCAACAAAGCCAACGTTATCCTGGGGTGCTTTACAAAATGTGCAGACGATAGTTTAAGTGAGGTTATCCTCCTCTTCTCTGCCCTGTTGGAGCCTCAGCTGGATTGCTGTGTCCAGTTCTGGGCTTGTCAGTTCAAAAAAAACCACAGAGAATATCTCGAGAGAGCCCAGCGAAGGACCACAAAGATAATGTGGGGCCTGGAGCATCTCCTGTACAAGAGCCCTGGGACTGTTCACTCTGGAGAAAGGAAAGCTGAAGGGGGATCTCATCACTGTTTATAAATATTTAGAGTGTAGCAGTCAAATAAATGGAGTCAGGCTCTTTTCAGTGGTGTGCAGCGACAGGACAGGGGGTAATGGGCACAAACTGGAGATATTAAAGATCTCTTTAGATACTTTCCTGTGCAACTCACTCTAGGGAACCTGCAATTGCAGGGGGTTGGACTGGGAAATTGCCAAAGGTCCCTTCCAACCCCTAACATTCGGTGATTCTGTGCTCTTGAACCAGGGCTCTCAACAACAAATGCCAAAAACTGGCAACAGCTTTGTTTTACCAGTAGCAGCATTTGTGGTCAGTAAAAACACTGTCACTTTCTTGCCAGTAAAAATATTCCTAGATGTAATCTGCTTCATTAACAATACTGATTCCCTTAGTTTATTCAAGTATTTCCATTTCCCTGTAGTGCTGTCATATGAGCCAGCTGTGGCTGATTCTGGGCAAACAGATGTTAAAACAGCCCTCAAACTGCTCTGAACAAGCCAAAATTTACATTAACAGGGATCATCCAGGGAGAAAAGGACGAATAACTGAAAGCCTAGAACCTTTTGTGGAGGGAGGCTAACAAATCTCACCACAGCATCAATTTTAGATGGAAGGGGCACTCAGAGCTTTCATTCATATTTTCCCCCAATTGAGGAAGTTCACATCTTCCTTACCAGTGCAGCTAGACAAAGCTGTGAGTGTTTTCCCTGTACAGAACATTGCAAAATCTGCCACGTTTGCCATGGTCTTTTTGCAGCTGCTGCATCTCTAATTTTTGCAGCTAATGGGGGATTTCTGTAAGCCATGCAGTGCATATCATGGAATCATAGTATGGCTTGTGTTGGAAGGGACCCCAAGGATCATCAAGTTCCAACCCCCCTGCCACAGCTTCCAGATCTGGCACTAGGTCAGGTTGCCATATGGAGCTGAAGTCTATGGTTTGATAACCAGCAAGAGCCAATGCACCTGACTGTGATGCTTGCACCGTGGTGGTGATGTGATCAGCTGGGTAACAGCTCAGCACGTGAGAGGAGGGACAACTGATGAGAAGTGTATGGAGGACAGCGAAGGCTGCTGGTCCTGGTTAATGTGTGCACTCAGTGTTGAAGTGCCACCACTGTCCTGTGGCACAGAGGTCAGAAGAGGTGAAACTGTGCTAAAGGTCCCAGCCAGGCTTCTATAGCTGCTGCTGCGCTTGCCTCTTTGTATGTCCACTCTCCTCTTTCTCCTTAGGTGGTGTGGTCCCTGCAAGATCCTAGGCCCCCGCTTAGAGAAGATGGTGGCCAAGCAGGAGGGGAAAGTGGTGATGGCCAAAGTGGACATCGATGATCACACAGACCTTGCGATTGAGTACGAGGTAGGAACCAGAAAAGCACAAGCTTGCTGATGCTGTTGGTGCAGGGCATGTTCCTCTGCAAAGGGGATGTAAGCACAGCATAGTCTGGGTGGGGAGGGGAAGCCCAGTTCTGCCTGCTGGCTCCTGGTCCACTTGGTCGGTCTCTAGTGAGTGGATTTCACTGTGTGCCTTTCCTCCAGCTCTGCTGCTCTTATCTGGCATCCCCATCTGTAGAAACACAGAAATCTGTGTGTCCTCTCAGCCACACAGAAGTTTATCACTGCAAGTGCGGTGTGTGCAGCATTTTTACTTTGTGCACAGGTTGCTTGGGTGTAGGGTGGGAGCATGAAGCAACAGGCCCCAGGCTGTTGCACTCTTAGACACCATTCTCCATGCAGGCAGCCCTTCCTCTCTCTTTTCCTCATTCTTGCTGGGTGACAGAGTCTTGTCCTTAAGCTGCATCACAAGGAGATGCCGTAGGCTTTGTTTGGACAGTTGGAACTCAGGTCAGAGAACACCTGAGCACAGCAGGAGCGTGCATTTTGTTCTTGACAAGCATGGACCTCAGTGACGGTGTTAGCATTTCACGTGCTTGTTCCTCATGTCCCTGCACTACCTCGCTCCAGGGAGGAGCAAGGAGGGGGACTGGACAAGGCCACAGCTTTGGCACATTTGACTTTTTATTCTCTCCCCCTTCTAACCTTCAGCAATTAGGCAGTTTATGAAATGCAGAAATTCCTTTGAGGACTGTGCTGGCTGCTTCCTGTAAGCAACAGTTCAGTGTACTGAGTTGGAGTATCCTGCTGCTGTGTCTTACAGAGAAGAAAGTAAGAAAATACTTCATTTTCACTTGCATATCATGCAGATGGAGCTGCTCCCTCTCCTAGGCTAAGTCCTGCCCCTGAGGGCAGTGTGTGCCCTGAGTGGCTGAGGCTAACACAGGAAGCTTCCAGAAGTGCCCAGCAAACTGCACGCCAGCTCCCTGAGCAAGCCATCGCTTTAAGTGTGGAGGAGATGTACTGTCCTGTTCTCATACTCTGCTGTGCCAGAAGGACGATGAAGTCAAAGCAGTTTGTTTCCTCCCACTCCTTCCCAGAGAGAACTTCCTGCTGGTGCTGTGGTTGAGTGCCCTCTCAGCTGTTACCCACCAGTGTCACTTGTAGCTTCTGTGGGCTGAGCACAAGAGCCTGTCATGCTGTTTTTTGGCAGTGGTGTGTTCTCAGACACACCAGAGCCAAGGAGAATGAGTGCTGGCTCACTGTATTGCAGCCTGATGGCTCTGCAGCTCAGGGATGCTGGTAAGAACAGGTTAAAGAGGCTGTTTCTGCTGTAGTCAGAAAGTAGGTAATCCTGATAGGTGCAGGGGAGGTTCTGCTGCAACCATCCTAAGGAGAGGAGAATGGAGATTATTAGCTTAACTGTGATATTGTTCCAAGCCTTCCAGTAGGCTGAATGAGCTAGCATTACAGGAGGATGATCTCAGATGACTGGAAAATGGCAAGCAGAATACAAATATGGGAAGAAAGGTCTTGAAAAAGAGGCTGAAAGTTCCTTTGTTCTGTAAGTGTGATTACTGCAAGCACGGCTACTGAATGTGCATGAGAAGCTGCAGGCGTACAGCTATTTATTTCCAGGGTCTGCCTGTCTTCCAGCTCTGATGATGTAGGTGCAGGCAAGGACTGACTTCTTTCTGGAGCCTAACATACAGACACAGTGAAGTTTTGTTTTGCAAGAGGACCCCAGGATTGTCTCTGCATCTTCTGCTCTTGCAGCGATGCATGTATCTGGTCCTGACCGTTCTGCACGCAGCTGAATCCCTTCCCAGGTAGTGTTGGTGAGTAGGATAGCTGCAGATGGGTAAAGGATAGATAAAGGTTTGATCCTCATGATTTGAGGCATCCTTTTCATGCAAAAGTTTAGGTTGTGCCCCATGCTCATGCTTGCTCTTTTTCTGTCTACTGGGAAGTTGCCACCTACAGGAGAGATGTGGGCATGAGAGCTGATGGGGAATCACTGAGGCTGAGTCAAAGAGTTTTTATTTGTTTGTTTTTAAGTCTTTCCATCTGAGATTGGATATCTACAGGCTGAGGTTTTTGTTTCAGGGTCTGTGCCATCCTCACAACTCCCTGCTAGTGTTAGGAAGCCTCATCAACCTGTGCCCGTTCCCCTGCTTACACACATACACCCCAGATTGCTGCCTGATTGCACAATGTACTTTCCACTGGCTTCCTTGGTGTTGGGGGAGGAAGAGAGAGCCCCCAGGAGAAGCTAGAACATGCCATTAGCTCCTAGCAGCCCCATCTACCATGACACACGGGAGCATTTCCTCAGACCAGAGATGCCCCAGGCACCCTCCTCTATCCAGGTAGTGCAGCATGCAGAGAACCTCTGAGAGTTCCTCCTTTTGTCTTGCTCCTCTCCTTGCCAGCTGTGGCCTTTTGCTGCTCCTCCAGCCAGCTCTTGACCTCTTGGGAGCAGGAAGGGAGGAGTGTTTTTGTTTAATTTGCTTTCTCTTGAAATTCCTTACATTCCTTTTTTGCCTTGGCCTGGTGTCTGTTGGGAAGGAGCAACCCTTCCTCCTCCTGCTGCCTGTGGGCACATGAGCTGCCCTTAGGACTGATGGACGTGGGGACATTGGTTGTTGGCAGAGCTCGTTCCTGCTATGCTTTGTTCCTGAGGCTGGGTGAAGGCCCTTCCCTGCCCAGCTCTTGGTGTCCTCAGCTTCAGATGGGAAAGAATTCCCTCAGTGTGAGCTCTGCCACGAATAGCCTGTGTGTCTGCTTACATTTATCTGTTTGGCCAGTGCTGATCAAAAGCAGCCTGACTTTTTCTTCAGAAATGCTTTGAAGGAAGAAGAGAGTTTATTTAGTTTCAGTGCAAACCAAGCCCCCAAAAAAGAAGGTAAAAATAGAGTTTGCTTTTTATAATTCTCAGGCTGTTTGCTTCATAAGCAGCAAAAACAAGTATGAACCCCTGCAGCAAATACAAGTATGGCAGGAAGGATGCTGTCAAAGCACTCTGTTTCTGAGCAGCTGCAGGGTTCCACAGGGTTGCTGGCTCTCACCCACCTCACTGACTCCTGGCCCTGTAACCTCGGGGTACTTGTTACAAACCCAGTTTGCAATCCAGGAGGCTCGGTGGAGCTTTGCCAGGAAGAGACCAGTCAACTTCAGTATCCTCATCCCTAAAATCACAAGGAGCTTGCCATCAGAGTAGCACGGCCCTGCCTCAGCCTGTCACTAGGAGGAGCTGAAGAACCTGTGTCTCAGCAGGGCTGGCAGGGTGGTAGCAGCCCCGGCACTCCTATGCACTCAGATGGAACTGCACAAACCCCAGAGGACAGACTGCTGGTCCAGGCGGGAAGGGAAGAACAAAATGTCCCTTTCATCTCAGCCTCCTGCTGGGAGAGAAGCCAGACCTCTGGAGGGTTTCCTGCAGGAAGGATTTGTGAGTGTGGCAGATCCGTGCTGGCAGCAGGGCTGGGACAGCTGGAGTGCACTAGAGAAGGCCCTACAGGCTGGCAGAGGGGCGAGATAAGGACAGGAGGTGGTTGGGGGGGAGGGCTTTGTGCTGGAGTTGGATGGGGACAAACAGGCTGTCTGCTCAGTGCCGTGACCATGTCTCTGAGCTGCAGCAGCTCCTTCTCGTGATCACATGCATGAGGTCTCTTCTGTCTCCACGCACTCAGTAAGTCCCCAGGGAGTGTCATCATTTCCACTGCTGTTCTCTTCAATAATTCCCAGCAAAATTTGTTCTGGATGAGAAAAATAGCACCTGGAGCAGTGCAGCTGGCTCCTGGGCGCTGGCTGGAGGGATTTCTGTCTTATCTGATCAGTAGGGGCAGAAGAAGAAAGATGGGTCACAGGGGGATGGCAAAAGTCTTCCTCTTGCTTGCTGATGGGTGGGGAGCCCTCCTTCAGCTCCTGTGCTATCTGAAGAGGAATATAGGTCCTATCTAATAGCACCCTGGCCATAAAATGTCTAAAGGTCATCATGTCAGAGAGGCGGCCTGGTAAAAGCCTGGGTTTGTCTGTTTATGATAGGATAAAAAGGAAGGCGAGCTTGTACTGGAGGGGAAAATAGCTTTACCTTTTGCTTTTATATTAGGTGTGGTCTTGTCTTTTAAATTGTGGGTCTTATTATATCTAGAAAAGCTGTTGAGACTTAACACAGACTGCTGTATAAGGCAATGCAGAGATGAGGCCACAGAGAGAAGGAACTCTGTCTCGTTGTCGTTTTGTAGGGTATGTGCCAGCTTTGAGCACTGTGGCATCAGCTCCCTGACCTGCAGGCAGAGCCGTCCCTGTTTATAACCAAATGCCCTCAGCTTCAGAAAGTCGAGTCCCTGCAGTTCAAAGCAAAGCTTTAGCAAAGAGAAAAGCTTTCAGTCCTCTGCCAGCTGCAGTTGTCTCCCTGTCCGTGGCAGGGAACTCTGGATGGGCACAGCTGTAGAGCTCCATTTGGGACTGGGTGCAGCTGGGCTTCTTGCAGCCTCTGCTCACATGGGTTTCTGTCTCTCTTGCCCCCAGGTGTCGGCAGTGCCAACAGTGCTGGCGATGAAGAATGGAGATGTTGTGGATAAGTTTGTGGGGATAAAGGACGAGGATCAGCTGGAAGCATTCCTCAAGAAACTCATTGGAGCCTGAAGTTAAAGGGTGGCTGTACCTCTGCCTCTGGATATGTCCATGTTATGCATTCCTTGTCTAGGAGAGTTGAGGAGCATGCGGGCTGCCTGCCTCGTACGGCCTGGGGTTTTCTTCTGTTTGGGGTTTTTAGGAGATGGACGGTTTTGTAACCGTTCCTTCCTGCTCCCCCCCTTCTCTTGAGCAGCAGTAGTTGTAAAGGGTGCTGAGGAGCAGGGCTGCTCATCCTCAAAATGAGGAATGCAGCTGGGATTAGGAGCCTGTGTTCATCAGCAAATTGCTGACGTGTGGAACTTCTGCTGAGCTAAGAGGAGGAATTTTTTCTTTTGTCTAGTATCTGACAGTCCAGTGCAGAGGGCAGCTGTTCCTCTGCATGGAGCAACTCCTCCACAACATGTGGAGGCTTATCTGCTCTGGGTGGGTTTAAAGCTGAGAATGCCTCTGCCTCGTCTGTGGAAACTGTCTTGATCCCTCTGTTTGGATGTCCCCAGGACAGGTACAAATCCTCTGCAAACCCACAGGCTCCCGTCGTAATTTTATAAGAGAAAATGGAAGTATTTTATGGATCTCCTTTTGTAGGTCTGTAATAAAGAGAAACTTTATCGTCACATCTGTCTAGCTGGAGAATGAAACTTGATTCTTCGAAACCCCGGGGGAACCCCTTATCTGTCCAGAGAAGCGAGAGGCGCTATCAGCAGAACAGTGGCTGGTTCCTAATGATGGGTTGGGAGAGTGCAGGTTATGACTTGATCTCTACTAAAAGGTAATGCTCTGAAAAACAAAACAAGTGGATCACTGTCGCAGGGCTCCTGTGTCCCGCATTGGGTGCAGCTGGATCCCGGGCTCTGCAGGGCTCTCCTCTTTTGTGCAGTGGCTCATTGCCCCCCATGCTTTCCTCGCCTCTTTTCCTGTCTGAGAGCTGCCCTCTGTGTAGATAATTAAGTCTGCTTACATGGGTGAGCCCTGACGAAGGCAGTTTTCTGACTCTTAATTGCCCTGACCTTTAGACCGAGGGAGGCAGTTGTGTGCCCATATTACCAACAGCCTTCAGCCCTTCCCAGCTCTCCCTCCCTGCAAATGCTTGGTGACTTCAAGGTCCTCTTGGTTTCCCTTGGCAGTGCCCTGCTCCCAGTTCCCTCTTGCTGGCAGAGCACAACACCGGGTCTGAAGCCCTGATGCCCCCTGTAAGACTTTGCATCGGTTTGCATGGCTAAGATGCACGAGGACATTATATGTGCTTAACAGCCATGTAAGAGCTGCTTGCTTGTTTTCCTTCCCACTCCCGTTTCCCTCAATCACTCCAAACTCTGCCTTGGCTCTGCTCCATTTTGCCTCCCTGCCGTCGGTTGTTCCAAGCGACGACGAGGCGAGTTTGTTCTGCACCTTTGCGCCAACGATTTACGGCCTTTTAAGGAGCGGGGAAGCAGCCAATCCAAGTCCTGCCTGTCCCGCCACAACCGCAGCGGTGTTCCCACCTGCGTCCATCGGGAGCGGCGCAGCCCCCCAGGTGGGTGCCTTCCCGGCAGGGCTGAGCTCACCCCTGGCACACTGCCTGCACAGCGCTCTGCCTGCGCTGATGTCAGCGGGCTGTAATTTGGTACGTTGTGAGCAGTAGGCAGTGGCATTTGCTTTTGTACTGCAGACCGCAGAAGCAAAGCTTGCTCGTGTCCTGTTCTAATCTGCCCTGCCTTTCTGGTGGACCTCCGTGTTCCTGCTGCCCCGTGAACGCTTCTAGTAAAGACCATCCTCATTTTTCTGCATGTTCAGGAAGAGTAGGGGAATAGCGTCACGTACCCAACAATAGCCAACTTTTTATGCTTCGCCATCCCACAGAACAGGAAAAAACATAGTGGCTTTACATTGTGTGTTTAAGAGACAGTATAAATCAGCTATTTTATCACTTCCTTCTAAGGAAAAGTGGAGCCAGTGTCCCATTCGGCTATGCCCTAGGGTGCGTTATGTGAAAGCCACAACTGTTTCTTTGAGATAAATACTGAAGAGCCACATAGACAGTGCCCTGTGAGCAATCCTTCAGAAACTGCACGGCTGCCAAGGGCAAGGATGTCGTTCTTCCCTTTTGGAGTTAAACACATCCAAAATTGCCCTGATCTGTTAAACATTGACTCCCTCCCACCCAAGTATTACAGCAGCGTTCCGCTTCTCATGTTCCCGGCTGCTATTTTAAGAGTGTGCAGCCATCGCTGCCTGTCGGAGCAGAGCTGGCCCTGCCACTCCCTCCCTGGGTGCTCTCTGAGCCCAGCATGAAAATCCCCCCCAGGTTCACCTGCAGTGTTTCTGCCCTCAGTCTGGTCAATGAAACCCAATTTTCAGCAAGCATGGGCTCTTCCTCTCTTCATTGCTGGCTTGCATTGAAGCCAAAGGCAGCTGCTTCTTTCCTAAGGTGTTTGGGTCTGCTGCTAAGTTCTCATGATGGAGAGGGGTGTGCAGTGCTGAGATCCCCTGATGTGTTGGTAGGGGATGGGGCATTGGGACTGTCTATTCCAACGCGTAGGGTGAGAAGTAACAGTCTCAAGTTGCGCTATGGAAGGTTCAGGTTGGATATGAGGAAAGGTTTTTTCTCTGAAAAGTGGTGCTCCAGTGACACAGGCTGCCTGGGGAGGTGGTGGAGTCACTGTCCCTACAGAACCATGTGAATGTGGCACAGAGGGACGTGGTTATTAGGCATGCTGGGGATGGGCTGGGCTGGCAGTTGGACCAGGTGATCCTAGAGATCTTTTCCAACTTTCATGATTCTGTGGAAGTGCTGCCAGGTTGTGCTGTAGGTTTTGGCTTCCTGTAAATTCAACAAGTTGCAGCTCGGACAGCTGCAATATCCTAAGCAAAAAGATAAGGTACAGTACAAAAGATGCAAGTTCCAGACCAGAGTGGCTCACAGGACAGTGCCCCATCTCCTTAGCCTGCCTCTGCAGCCCACCCAGGTGCATGTCTATAACCAGTCCTGCACTGCCCTAGCACAAGGCTGTGCCTTGGGGCAGAGGCACTGCATCTGAGCACCGTACTGCAGCCTGGCCAGCACAGCAGCTGCAGGGCAAACGCAGAGCTGTGCTGAGTGCAGGCTGCAGCACGCCTGCCAGTATTTATATAACACCATTTTGCTTTAATCTGGCTTTTTAAGTAAATTGTCAAAGCCCTCTCTGTTCGCTGGGAGCCTCTATATTTTTATTTTTTTACTACAAGTTTCATCTTTCAAAGCTAGGCCACTTTTGAGTGATGCTGAAAAATCCCATTTGCAGAGGCTTTTTGTTCCATGCTTGCATTGTTCAGGCAGCAGCAGTTGTTTTCTTTTCATCCTGGCATAGCTCAGGAGTGACTGCATGGTCTTAGCTCCAACTTTCTAAAAATACTCACCCGTGAGGCGGCCTCACACCAGCAGATGAATGCTTTGGAAAGGCATGATGGCATGAAAAGAAGCCGGCGGCAGCACTGTGCCAGCCCTGCGGTGGCTGCAAGCGGTGCATCTGCAGCGTGTGTCAGCCAGGGAGCACCTGCAAAGTGCTTTGGGGTGCTGAAGCTCGAGCGGTGCGGATACAGAGAATGTACCAGAGGTGCCTGCAGGAGAATTGCTGCCTGCAGGGTGGCCAGAAGTGATGAAGAAAGTGCCTTCTGCCTGGAGAAGATTCAGCAGCCACATCCTGTTCTCTGAGCGTGGGACACCTGGTGCTGGAGAGGGGGTGGCAGGGATGAAGCCAAGCGTAAATCAGGCTGTGGCAGTTTGCAGGAAAGGGTTTGGGAGCTACCCCTCATCCTGCCCCCGGCCCGTGGCAGGAAGCTCCCCAGGTGATGGCTGTAGCAGCTGCTGTGACAGGAGGCCTCATTGTTCTGAGCCCATGATCTCAGGGCCATGCCAGCTTTTGGCAGGAAGCTGCAAGACAAAACCTTCAAGTTCTTCTTCCTCCCTCGCTGGCCTCATTCTCAAGGGGCTGAGCCTTCGGCTGGGCTCCTCCAGCACTCATGAGTGCTTCCCTCTTCCCCCTGCCCTCTGTACCTCTCTGGGCTTCCCCTTCCCCCCTCCCCAGTCTGCAGCTCAAGTTCAGTTCCCAGTTTGTGATGACACTTGGAAGCACACACTTGGGGTTCTGCCATTGGTGTCTGCGTGGAGATGGAGGATGCCTGTGGAAATGAGACATCATCCATCAGGGCCGCTCCAGGCCAGGTCCTCCTGCTCTGCCCTGGCCCCATTGCATTGCCCTCTCCTGGTCAGGGCTGGGATAGGGGGAGGGACAGGAAGGCCCTCGTTATTCAGGGCTTGCTAATTAGATGGGAATGTTATCTCCAAACCAGATGTCTGCTCTGACCTCCTTCTAACCTCCTGCTGGAAATCAAAACAGACACAACTCTGTTTGTTTTAAAATAACAAAAATAAGCCTTTGGGGTGAAGCAGGAAAGTCTGGCCCATGGGGTACAGCTGGGGAGGGAGGAGGGCATGCAACCAGATAAGCTTGGTCAGATGTGCCAGGTGGCAGAACTGGAAGGGATGGGCAGAGAGCAAAGTCCCATGGCTTATGGTGGCTCTATGTATATGCTGGATCCTCTCAGAAGAGAGGGCTCTGGGGAGACCTTATAGCAGCCTTCCAGTATCTAATGGAACCTCTGGGAAGTTGGGGAGGAGCTCTGTATCGTGGAGTGGAGTGATAGGACAAGGGGTAATTGCTTTAAACTAAAGGGTAGGGTTTAGATTAGCTATAAGGAAAAGTCCTCACAATGAGGGCGGTGACGCACTGGCACAGCTGCCCAGAGAGATGTGGTGTCCCATACCTGGAGGTGCTCAAGACCAGGTTGGATGGGGCCTTGAGCAGCCTGAGCTGGTGGGGGGCAGCCCTGCTCACGGCATGGGTTGGGGCTCCATGGTCCCTTCCAACCTTAAACCATATCCAGACGTGAGTCCCATCCAATCCTTGCTGGGCTCTGTTGGTCCGGAGGTGGAACTGCTGGAGGAGGCTGAGCTGAACCTGAATTTCACCTCCCCACCTTTCTTTGGGGTTGACTAAAGGGTGCAGCAGGAGATGCTGATTCCTGGAACAAGCTCTGCTTTTCAAGCCTAATCCCAACCTCTTTTTGCTCGTGGCATCTAAGGCAGACCACGGGTTGTTTCAGAATAAGCAAGCCAGCTGATACCAACAATTGGTAATTCTCATCCTTTGCTTACAGTAAAAACCTGTTTTATTGCATTTGTGCAATAACCTTCTATAGTTAGGGAACAAACTTTGTCCTGCTCTGAGTGCTTCACCTGTGCTGAGGCCCAGCACACTCAGATTTCTCTTTGGGTCGCAGCCTGCCATGCGTATCTACACAGCATCTGAAAAACATGGCTTGTACCAAAGTGCCCCAGGCCCTCTCTGGCGCAGAGACCCCCTGGGGTTTTCAACCCTGGAAGTAGTCAGGGTGCCCTGTCCCTGCCTCTTGCTTGGCAGCTTCGAATCACATCCTGTGGTGCCTTTCCTCAGTCCGCAGCCCACAGCCTGTCTCAGCCTGTCCTACGTCCCACCTCTCATGAAGACTGCTGAGGGATTGCTCATCAGAACGTGCTCCTGATACCACGGAAGGCACGGCTGATTTGCAGCTCTGTGTCATTTTCTCTACCGTTGTCCCCAAGCCAGCGAGTAAAAGCTTTGAGGTCTCCCTTCCCACTTACCTCCTTTCTGACCACTTCTGGCCCACGAGTGGGTATTCTTTTCACTCTGCTCTACAGGCCGTGGCTCACAGATATGACCTCAGAGGAGTGATGCATTGCCCTCAGGCAGCATCACCGAAGCAGAACATGATCTCTGTTGTCTTCCAGCCCGGGCTGCTGCCCAGTACACCCCGCCTCCCTCTGCTCGAGCCACTGGAGCACAGCAATAGCTGAGAGGTGAGTAATGGAGAAGCTACCTGACCAGATCCACCCAGTAAACATCTCCAGTAACAATGGGGGAGAGGACCTGCAACTGCTGAGGCAGAGCTGCTGGGAGAAAAAGATGTTGTCTAGACATGATGGGGTACACAGGCTAAAATTAAATAAATTAATTCGTGGTATCGCTGGAATGGAGGCTTCTTCCCAGGTCTGTGATTCCCTCAGTCCTGGTGTGGTTTGTCACTGAAAAGTCCTTCCCATGACCGTGCATATCCAACTCTTCTCTAGCACCCGGGCTCTTGACCGATCCAAGGAAATGGTTGAGCTGGAGACACAGCTCTTCCTCTCAATTCGGGCCACTTTCCAGCTGAATGGAACTGAGAGATCCGGGGCTGGCAGTGGGAGCGCGAAGGTCAGAGGAGGGAGGGGAGGAGGAGGGAAGAGGACTTCTTCCTCCAGGGGCTGCCCAGGCTTGGGTTGGCTTTGCACAGTTTTTAAACCACAGCCCTGACCTTCTGAGGCTGAGAAGGAACAGGATGTTCACTTGGAGCTTGACCTAACCCGAGTCACTCATCCCAAAGGAAAGGCTGCTCAGCCTCTCTTGAGCCTGATGCAGCCCCCAGACAGCCAAGGAGTGACTGTGATGGCATGCTTAGGAGTGAGGTGGCTCATCTCCTGCCCTTTCCCAAAACACAGTATCATTTTTAGGAGGTAGGTGCCATGACACCTCTCTTTTCTTTGCCCACTGAGAGAAACAGGGGTGATGTCCTGCAGGTTGGCACCAAGCTCAGCACCAGAGCTGCAGACCTCACTGTGCCCCTGCTCCAGTCCAGCCACCTCATGTACGTGATCTGCTGCCTTGACTTTCCGTGTCCTCGGTCTAATGAACTCATGTTAGGAATGCTGTGTGCATAGCGACCTTATCTGATGACAGTGACATGCTCAGCATGTTTGTGTTTAGTCTTGTTCGCAACCAGCGTGCAGAGCTGGATGGGTCGGGCTGGGCTGTACGAACCCAACGCCAACGCGTATGGCATCACTGGGGGATCCCAAAGCTGGCAAGGGAGGCAGCATTTTGAGCACCATTTGCAAGCTGCAGCTTTTCACACACTCGCCAGCGCCTGATGGGCCACGTGGGGTGGAGGCTGTTTGCTTTCCCATCCTTTTTCTCTTCCGATTCTCAGCGCTATCACAACCAGATGGGAATAGGCTTCCCGTGTTGGATACGGGGGACTGTGAACCCATCGCTCCCAGATCCCCACAGAGTCCCCAAATGCAGAAAGCAGCCGATTCACTGCAGCTCTGCAGGGAGGAGCGGGGCAGAAGGGAGGGGAGCGCAGTTTTGACCGTTCCAGCAGCTGGGCTGCAGGAGGTTTCCCAGGGTTTTTCCCAGGAAGGAGGTCAGGGCCGGACGGCCTCCAACCCTGGGAGGCCCCACCTCCGCGCAGCCTCCAGTGCTGTGCTCCTGCCCTTATAAGGCTGTGGTTGTTGCTGAGGAAATAGATATTGAAAAGAAAAAAAAAAACGCCATAAAAAGCTGTGTGTTACCTGCCCTGCTCTGCAGGAGCCTGGAAGCTCACCTCAGATTGCTCCACGCTGACGAAGCCTCTGTTCTGAGATTTCTTCCTTCGCTTCACAAAGTGCTGTGGGAGGAGGCTCACAGCTTCTTGCACTGTTTTTTTCCTCCCTTTTTTCAGTTGCTCGTGAGCCAGAAGTTTCCGTGCTTTGAAGGGTAGCAGTTTCCCCCTTCAACTGAGCATTTATTTTCAGGGGAAGGGGTAAGAGGAGAAAAGAAATGGCACAACAACACGCTTGCAAAGGTGGTACATAGCACTGTTCACATTGCTGCTGGCTGCTTTTGGGTCTCCATCCCATAGAGAGAATTCATGTGGGCAGGCTGGGTGCTGAGCTATGGGCCCTAATCCTGCAGTGCCTTCCATGTGAGGTCCCCTGCAGCACGGAGATACATGGCTGTCAGTGTCCTGTGTCTCCTGCTTATAACATGAGCCTCCACACTGACAACAACCTCCATCACTTCTCTGTGGAAAAATGATTTTCTGAGGGCGTACATAGTGCCCTTTCTGAGATGTAGTGCATTCCAGCAGGGAATACCCCAAAACAAAGGAGACCCTGCTGTCTCATGGAAGGAGAAGCTTGCCATGATGAGAAAGACACCATGGGTTTGAACAGCAGCAAAGCCCTATGCCAGCAGTCAGCAACCTGGTGTGCCCATCAGACAATAGCTTGCCTGTTTCCTAATGTAGCTGAGTTTTACTCCTTTCCCCCTTCTCAACTTTTCTCTAAGTAATGAAGCAATTCATTGTCAGTGCATATTTTAAACACCGACTCTTTTGGTTCCTGTCTTAGACCCAGCATACACTTCCAAAAATTTTCCTGTGGGCCTCAGCTCCAGTAGTTGAAACATTTTCCATCGTGCTGCCATGAGATCCTTGCTTCCCCAGCCTGCCCAGTCAGTCAGAGCAGGATCCTGTCCCACATCCTACCTGGTTCGTGCTATGGGCATTGGGGCCAATCTCTGCCTTTCTTCACTTCTCACTGCCACCTCATGGAGCTCATATGGGCATAAAAGCTCCCTAGGAAAAGGAACAAGGGCTGATGTTGGCTTGCGAAGCAATCTGCACTACCGCAGTGCAGTAAGAAAGGAGGACTGTAATGTGATGTGATGCGATAAAGGAGGGAATGTTTTCAGGAGATGTCTCCTTCAGAGAGAAGATGCAGGGATGTTCCCTAACAGAACCACTGTACTTGGGAGGCTGCCATTGGGAATGATGAGTTTTCCCCAGACAGCCCTCTCCAGGTCAGGAGACATAGACCTACAAGGTTCTTGTTGCACTGCCCACTGTGCAGCTGGGGTTCTATAGGTCTGAGGTACACTTTCCCCAGTTCCACTTCACTACTGCCCTCCAGGCAGCTCCTTGGGCACAAAGACAGCCCCTGGGGAGGATGAGTGGAGCACTTCATCTGTGCTAGTGGGTGCACAGGGCTGGAGGACGGGTGGCAAAGGAAGCATGATGCTGTTCAAATGGACACTGAATCATAGCTGGGCTAAAGTATCTTACTCCACCTTGCTCCAGGAACCCAACAGAAAACAGAGATCAGAGAGCAGCAGCACAAAGATTTGTGCCATTGTAGGGCATATATTGTTTAGTGTTCAGACGTCAGTTGTCCTTACCCCAGTTTCCCATCCCTGGGATTGCCTCTTCCAGCTCTGAGACAGACAGACCCCAGCCCCTCAGTTTCCTCTTTGCCTTGGAGGAGGAAGAGGAGGGGCGCTGGTGCCACGGTGGCTGTGGGGCAGTGCAGTGCTAAGAGGTGAGGTTCTGGTTATCAGGGTGATGCCAGGTTTGGCTCACAGATGAAGGGGCAGAGGCCTCTCCCTTCACAGTGCTGTGTGTGCAGGATCAGCCAGCCAGGGCACACAGAGAGGTGTCCAGAGGGCCAAGCATCTGCTTTATGCAAACCTGGCTTTGCAAATGGAACTAGTGCTGAGGTAGCACCCGCTTCAAGACACAGGAGTCCAGATCTGGTTCTTCCCTGCCCCAGGAATTTCCACCCAGCGTCACCTCCAGGAGAGCACAATCCAGGTTTTCAGTTTTAAAGAAGACATTACAGTGATCTGAAGAGACCTTGGGCTTTTGTATCCTAGGAAGCACAAATAAGGCATCATTATGTGCATCTAATTATATATCTTTTTCCCCTCCTGCTTTACATATTTTCCTGCTTGGGATTTTTTTTTTCCTCCTTCTTAATTAGAAGACTAATTTTAGAAATTAGTTTTGTCCACTCTGGAAAACGAATAGAAAATTAGCAAAAAGGCAGTAGCATGGAAATGAAAGTGAGCCTGGGGAAAGGTAATTGTTTATAACCGAGGGGTTCAGTTGACTCCCGTGCCTAATTAACACACCACAAAGGGGAGCTTTTGTTGAAGGCTCCACACCCTGCTTTTCCAATTAAGGTACAAGAGAGATCATAACAAAAAGAGCTGGGAGACAGCTGGTATGTCCCCTAGCAAAGCCAAACCTGACTTAGCATTCCTTAAGTTAAAAAAATAATAATACACATACCTCCCCTTCCTGCGTGCATTTTTCTCTCCATGTAATGCAATACTCCTTCTCATGGATTCCAAGCAAGAACAAAACCCTTATCTTTCTGATTCCCATCACTGATGTGTTTCTAAACCACAGGGAAAAGGGGTCGGGGTGATTATTTTAAGGGTTCTGATGGCTGTCGGAAGAAACTTTGCAGGAAATCTGAATCATCGAATGAGCATCTAGTTTTCATCTTTTTGTGTTTTGCTATCCCACATCTAAGGGGTGGCTTATGGAAATCCAGAAAGCTTTTAAATATGTTCATTCTTCTGTAAAGAGTCAAAGAATTAATAGGCCTCCTATGTCTCACAATTAGCTGCAAATGTGTATATAGGTGAGTGCTTGAAGTTCAGTGCAGCTGATGTTGGGGCAATGGCAGAGCAGCTAGGACCAGAGGATCATAGAATGGGAGGGACCTTTATGGGCCATCTAGTCCAACTCCCCTGTAATGAACAGGGTGCTTCTGCTCCATGTGTGAACGGAAAATGCAAAGAGGGAGGGGACAGGACTTCTCTGCAGGCTTGCTTAGTACATGTTTTCACCCAATAGGTAGAAGAGAGTAGAGCTATCTTCTCATTTAGTGTCTTAGATCTGTGTCATGCATGGACCTCTATCTCAAAGTCTGGGTACTCTCCCACCAACTTCCTTCTATATCCCTGCCCAGAAGGCAGTGGGGCATGCAGGACTGCTTCCCTCCCAGCCTAATGCGAGTAGCTGCTCACACAGAGGGACTTCACAAAGAGCCCCTGAAAACATCTCTGATCTGTGGGTTTGGTTCTTCTAATGCTTTCCTGCCTCTTGATAACTGAGAAATGCTGCAGGATGGGTGCTAGCCGGAGGTTGAGCAGTCCAGCAGCCTGCTGCTCCTCAGTGACTTATTGATTTTTGACAGGAATTCATTGTACAAACACACAGGCTGCCCCGTGAGGTGCTTTCTTTGTTGCAGAATAATCCCAAGAAACAATGCTCTCACAAATATGGAAAAAGGTGACTGCAGTAAGTGGGGCTTTCGGCTGCATCTTGTCTAAAATGTGGTTTCCCATTTTGCCTCATCTATCTGTTGGTATTTTCTCACATCCTGCAAAGATAATGCCTTAGTAAGTCCCCAGGGCTCATTTTCTGCCTTCCCTCCTGGTACTGTCAGTTCTTTAGGTCTTCTGTTCCAGGGGGCTGAAACAAGCTTCCTGTGCTGCCCCATATGTTCCCAAATGCTGTACCAAACAGTGCATGCTGGCAGTGGGAGGCCGGAGGGATCTGGGAGAATGGAGGAGGCTCTCAAGGGAGCAGGGAAGAAAAAAGTCCCAAATGTGGGAGGGAATCTTGGCAGAACAGAAAGGGGGGTTGTTGAGCAAAGCACGCACTGGCTTCAGCCACACAGAGCTCACAATATGTTACACTGAGAATCTGTGGGTGTGTTTATAAGACCTGCTGCTGACTTGCATGCACAAAGGATGTAGCCTCCTCTTATCAGAAAAATGTGGCTCCAGGCTCGCAGAAGAGGGTGAATGCCGGTGTGTCTGCACATCAAGTCTTTCTGGCTGCAGAGCCATAGCCCAACAGAATGGGCCCAAAGCTTGGCTTTGACTGGACCGACTTTGGTTTCTGGCAGACAAGAGCTGTGTCTTTAGTTGTGGTAGGCTATAAACTAGTTAGTTCCCCTGCAGTTCCCACAACAAAGCTGTAACGGGCATCTGGATGATTTTCTACAGCTCTGGAAAAATCCCTTGTTCCAAGCATCTCTTGGGTGTACTTGAATATTTCAAGCTAGTTTCACTTTGTCCTCAGCCAGCTCTCTGGAATGAGAACCACGGAGTCACTTCACTTGAGCAAATATTTGGCCTCGATTACTCTTGCAGGCTGAACCCAAAACCAAACAGCAAACATGAGGTAAGCTTCAAGGCACCATTAGCACACATACTGTAACCTCTGGAAAGGCAGCAGGCTGAAAGTGGGGCCGTTCCCATGTCCTGCAGGGATGAAAAAAGGGAGACTCAGTTCCCTTTGGAGGAAGAAGACGCCTGGGGAGGGGGCAAGGGAAGTGAACATCCAGTTAGATGCCCTTTGTATAGAGGTGTGTTAGAGGTGAGTGATGCGGAAATGCAGTTTAAACTGTAAGCACTGTGCAGTAGCTAACCACCATTCACTTTTGCAGATTCTCTGAACTTGGTCCTGTTCTCCTGCTACTCTGTTCTTGGTTCTGTGAAAACTGGGCCCAGCCTGAGACCAATGAAGGAAAAGAGGCAGAGGCTATGTATAGCTCTCCATGGCCCTACCTAACCAGGAAAGCAGCATTTAGATGGCTTTGGCAACCCATTCCAAGTATTTTCTTCTTATCAATATCTGATCCAAGCCTGGCCAGTATGTTTGCAACCTGTGTGTCACAAGCATGACAGCTGCAAGGCAACAGGGATGTTTATTCCCCTTTCAGCTTATTCTCTACTGAGTAAAGAATGCCCCCAAGCCCTTCTGAACTCAGGAATCTGAAGCATTTCTTACCTCCTCTAAGAAAGGGAGAAGGACAAGGAGGACTTTGAGATGCTAATGAAGGACCGGTAGTAATTGCTGGAAGACATGGCTGTGAGGCCAGGGCAGGCAAGTCCAAAATGTCATGCCTGGTACTGGTTGAATTATCACCGAAGGAGCTAAACCACAACAGTCTGTGTGAAAATGATCTTTGTTTTCTGCGGCAAGGAGATGGCAGGTTTATTTAAGGTAGCAGAATGTGTTCTGCTGGCGTTTTGGACAAGCTGCATTAGGCTCAAGGCAGACAACTGATCTCACATGTTAGTTGGGGGGCAGACATTTTTGCTGCGTGGCTTGCATTTCTGGTACTTAATTCCTTTTGTATAATTTCTTTCCTGGCTTTTAAAGCTAGATGAAAAATAGCTAGCAGCAGGAGGACAGGGCTAGAGGAAAGAAGGTTAGGAAGGGGGTATACTGAACTAAAAATGTATTCTGCTTAGCACAGTACTTGCACTTACATGGCAGTGATAATTATATTTGAATTCCTTGGAGGTAAAGAGCTCTGGGCCATTGTTCTTGGTATGTCAGATCAGGAATGCGGTATCTGCAACCTTGCATAATGGAGTTGCAATTCCATCCCAGTGTTTGGAGGAACTCACAAGTTCCAAGGAGAGCTTTTCTCTACCTAAAAGAGAAGTTTTCATTTAGGTGTGTTTCAGAGGACACTTCCTGTGACTTTAAGCACAGTTGTGACAATCTGCTTTCCTAGTTAGATCCCTTCTACAAGACAGCATCTTGTAATGTATCCCTGTTGTATTGAAAGGAGGGTCTCTGGTGCAAAGTAAATTTACTTACTGTGCTACCTAACTGATGGGTAGAGATTTATGCCTCTGATCTATACCCCAGCAGAGATGCTGCATGTAAACGTTCCATCTTCCAGCTGCAGGTCTTGTCAGTAGTATGTTAAGAAAGTAAGAACACATTTTTCCTTCACTGAATCTGAAGCAAGAACCACAATGAAGGGACAGGAACTCAGCAGGTCGTTCACACAAGACTGAGTGGGTGGATGGTTGGGGAGAGGTGGAAGGTAGAATAACTGTTCCAAATGGCAGGCACAGCTCTTCCCCTCCTCCCCACCCTTGGGGTTCAGGTATGCCTCCCTTCTATTTTTTTCCGTCAGCAAAGTCAGTTTGAAAGATTCTTGTTGCAGTCCCACAGCTTAATCCCTCTGGCTGTGCTGCTGCATCTGTCTCTCTGTGGGCCTGTAAACTAGATCAGTGAGCCGATCTTTCTTTCTTAACCTTCTTTTCAAACCCCAGCGATCCACTTTACAATATGGTTTGCAAAACGTCCACGTCAGCACCACCGTGGCAGCAGTGGCTGTGAGACAGTATGAGCAATGAGTGGCTGGGGGGAGAACAGATAACATCTCGAGCCAGTTTGGCTGACAGAGACATCATTATAGAATTGCACACTGACACACGAAAATGAGACAATGAAGCTATCCCTTTTTCCAGAGCCATAACAAAAGTTGGGTAGGCATGTGAAGGGTAACTTCTTCCTGTACGAAAAGGGCAAATATATTCTCTTCCTACTGTCTGCTTCTGGCCACTTCTGAGACAGGTTGCAGGGCCACATTTGCATTAGTGTGGTCCGGTATGGCTCTTTTACGTCAGCTGTTCCTGTTAGAATTTGGAGGAACAGAGCTAGAATTTGGGCTTAAATAGTCGTGAAATTTGTAAGCTCTGCTGCCCCAGAGGGAACATCACTTGCTTTCACTCCTTTTGCATCTTATGTTCATGGTTTTCCACCTTCTGTGCTTTCACAGTTTGAATTTGGCATTTGTTACGGGAGCAGAACAATAAAGAATTGGCACAAGGGGAAAAGGAAGTTATGTGCTAATAGATGATGCCTAAATTCCAGACAAATTTCATGTTGTTCAGAGAACACAGGCAGTGAATGGTGAAGTCCACAGTAACGTTGCTTTCTCCTCCTACATACTCAGTTCCAAAGAACTGTTCCCTTCTGTTACAGTATGTAAAAACCCTGCAAGTTCTCATCTGCACTTAGAGCAGCTGCTATGTATGGGTATCTGTATTAAAGATTCTGTATCCTGAGCTGCTTTTTTAATTAGGTCTAATTATGAAACTGCTCTGAAACTGCTGATGTTTCAGGCATCTGCAAAAGCAGTCTTGAAGCTTCTTAGCAATGTGACATTCTCCAGATGTGTGTGTGTGGTTTCTGTGTGTAAAGTCACTATGGTTAGAATTTAGCAATGTGACTTCTCTGATAAAGTAAACACCTTTTGCCTCCTGTCACTCTTCTTTAAGTCTCTAAGAAACTTGTTTTGGAAGAGATTTCTTCTGCCTTGCAAAGCACTTGGAAATTATTTATCAAAATGAATTTGGACACTTTGCCTTTTGTGAGATATAGAAATCAAACGTGGCCAAGTTCAATGTTCATCACAACAGTTCAGACTTCAGCCTGATTGTCTTGGGTTAGGCTGCCATAGGGAAGATTGGTGTCATTTGGCAAATCGAGCGTTTGCTTGATGCGTAGTGAAGGCTGGCAAACTCAGGAGTAACTTCTCAGCAATAAGGGGTTTTCTTTCCTCCAGAAATACTGAAATGCTGTTATTTTATCCCCTCCAAACCTGTAAATCTAGCTGCTGTTGAGATGCCGGTTTTCAGAATTCAGTGACCATTATAAGGATGCTGGTTTACAGGCACTGGTGGAAGACATGAGTGGCACTGATCAAAAGGACCAAACAAACATCCTGTGAATTTATAGACAGTAACGGAAGTATAAAATTAATTTGTTAGCTTTTTTACTCATACTTCTTTCTTTCTGAGGTGTGTCTCATTTCCTGGGTAACTTCCTGCCATCAGATCCCCACTACAAGCCTTTGCACTTACTTTCAAAATCATCAAGCTACAGAAAATAATTTTCAAATCTGACTTGTCTCGACATCACACATCTGAGCACGAGGGAAATACGCAGAGTTTTCTAAAGAGGTGTGATACTTCTTCATGTGGAACAGGGCGCTGTGAAACTGCAGCAATCTCTGTTTTGAGTTCAGTTTTGGTGCTTGAAGTCATCAAGGAAGTTTTGCCATTGATTAAACTGGAAAGGAAACAATTTCTCAATTTCTTTACTCAAGAAAAAAAAAAAAGAAGCCAAGCCTGAAGAAGACACTCCAGCCTGATCTTAGCCTGAAATCTTTGACTCAGGAAGTGCAGTATGAGAGCCAAAGAAGAGCAAAAAAACCTTGATATGTTCCCAGATCATGCACTCTTAACAATAACTGACAGTCTTTTAATGTCTGCATTTCATACGTGCTATCGTTACATTTTATTTCTCACATTACTTCTGCTGTCAGTTGACTTTTGCCTCTTGTGTTCCCTTGCCCTGCTTTTATCCTTCAAAACCTTTACTTAGACTTGATATTGACTGCTTACTTTTGTTTACCTTCCTTAGCATTTGGCTGAAGACACAGCCTCTCCTTTTCTGAAAAGGTTTTTGATATATGTTGTAATCTTCAGTATTTTCATTGTCTCATTTTCATGGGAGAAGTTAAAACCCTGTCCTTCAATCATTAAATATCCTTTACATGTTTGTCACTTTTTCAGGGATAAGTCATGAGACGATGCAGACTGTGTCCCCATTTAAGGTATCTGATCACTTGCATATCTCTGCTTGCCTCATGTCACAGTTCCAGCTCCCTTTCATCCTTTGTCTTAATGTACTAGCTAATACCTATGTTCTCTTCTTGCTGCCAAATTCTTATTTTTATGTTGTACCTATATTTATACCATTCATCTCTGCCTTTAACAATGACACCTTTGTATCCCTGAGACTCAGCTGTACAAATCTTTCAAAGCTCTCTGAGATCTCTTCCACTGCCTTTTGTGTCTCAGACATCAACGCTGGCATTGTTTCCAAACTGCAGCAATGAATCTTTCTGAGCCAGAAGTGTTTCACTTGGACAAGAGGTGCTTACTCAAAACACTTCTCTGATGATGTCTTGATTCCAGCCTCTTTCACTTCATTTGCCTCTGTGATACTACCTGACATTACATAATCACAGAATTGTAGGAGCTGGAAGGGACCTCTGCATATCACCTAGTCCAACTTCCTGCTAAGGCAGGTTCCTTACAGTAGGTTGCACAATGAAGTGTTAAGATAGATCTGCAATACCTCCAGAGAAGGAGACTCCACAACCTCTCTGGGCAGCTTGCTCCAGTGCTCTGTCACTCTCACAGCAAAGTTCTTCCTTGTGTTCATATGCAACTTCATTTGTTCCAGTTTTTTTCCCCACTATCTCTTGTCCTACTGCTGCATACCACTGAAAAGAGCCTGGCTCCATCCACTTGACTGCTGCACTTTAGGTATTTATAAACAGTGACAAGATGCCCCCTCAGTCTTCTCTTCCTGATGCTAAACAGTCCCAGGGCTCTCAGCCCTTCCTCGTGAGGGAGATGCTCCAGGACCCTCACCACCCCAGTGGCTCTTTGCTGGACTCTCTAGAAATTCCCTGTCTTTCTTGATCTAGGGATCCCAGAACTGGACACAGCACTCCAGATGTGGCCTCGGCAGGACAGAGCAGAGGGGAAGGATCATCTCCCTCTACCTGTTGGCCACACTCTTCGTAATGCATTCCAGGATACCAATGACCTTTTGAGCCACAAGGACACAATGCTGGCTCACAGCCAACCTGTTGCCCATCAGGACACCCAGATTCTCTTTGCAGAGCTCCTTTCCAGCAGGTCAGCTGTACCCTCACCTGTACTGATACATGCAATTATTCTTCCCCAGGTGTAGCACTCTGCACTTGCTCTTGTTGAACCTCATCAGGTTCCTCTCCACCCACCTCTCCAGTTAGTCTAGGTCTCACTGAATGGCAGCACAGCCTTCTGGCGCATCAGCCACTCCTCCCAGCTTCATGTCATCAGCAAAACTGCTGAGGTTAAACTCTATCCCTTCATCCAGATTGTTGATGAAGATATTGAACAAGATATTGTGTCCGGTAGCGACCCCTGGCATAACTCCACCCTGAATTTTCTGTCCTCTGCAAATCTGTTCTCCTTATCGAAGTAGGGAGCCCTGAAGGGAGGTAGCCTGGTGTTAATGTGCAGTAAGTCTCATCTTTATAGCTGGATCTGACATCAGGCCTCATCTACACCATATTCACTTCAGACTTTTGTCTTGTTTCTCAGCTCCCGCTTCCTCCCTTTTCCCCCTTGTTTCAAGCTTTTGGAGACGGCCGTAGCAGATGCCAAGAGGGAGAATGACATCACCTCTCCCTTTTCACACCTCTACTGTTTTGGCACACCTTCCCCGATCCGTTTCAAGCTCACTGCACAGCACCAGAGACTGGCTATACCCGCGTTCCTGCTCGCCCCAGCACTGCCCTTTACAGGACATAACGAAATCCCAATGTCTGCCCTCCGACCACTACCAGAGGCCGACCCCAGCCTCGGACACCTCTCGGTGACACCGCCTGGGCGCTGCCCGGCGCCCACCCGGCGCGGGGCATTGTGGGGCCGGGCTGGCACGGCGCGGCGCCTTGTGGGAGCGGCTTGGCACGGCGCGGGTTGGCGGGGAAAGGGAGAGGAGAGGAGGGGAGGAGAGAAGAGGAAACGGGGCTCGGCCGGGCCGCGAGTGGCCGCAGAGCTGGGCCGGGGCGGGGCGCCTTGCGCCTGTCCGAGCGCCGCTAACGGCAGAGGGCGCGAGGCGCCGCCCCTCCTTCAACGGCCGCCCGCTTCTCTCAACGGCCACCTCTTTCCTCAAACGGCCGCCCGCTTCCTCGCCCTCTCCCCGCCGACGTCTCCTATTGGTGCTGACGACTGCCAGTTCTTCCCCGCTCTGCCTCGCTATTGGTTGGTCGGCGTCGGGCGGGACAGCGGGCGGTGCCTCCGTGCCGCGGCGCCTCCTCCCGGCCGGGCTCCTGGCAGTGCCGGTGAGCAAGAGGCGGTGGCGGCGGTGCCTGCGGGAGGAGCCGGCAGCGTGCGGACGCCACTCTCTCGCCGCCAGGAGCGCAGCGCGGCGCTTCCTCACCTCGCCGGAGCCTGGCTCAGGTAACCGCTGAGGTGTGCCGGGGGGCCGGGCGGACTCGCCCCGTTCTTTCCTCGCGGGGCTCCGCGCCTCTTTGTCCGGCGGAGCGCTACTCCTCCGAGCCGCGCGCCCTCCCGTGTTCTTTCTGGCCCGGCTCCGGGAAGCGCCTCGCCGCCCTCCCGCGCTGCCCCTCGCCGTCCCCGGCCCTTCTTCCCTCTCGCCCCCGGGGCGGCCGCCCCTTCTCCTCTCCCCGTCCCGCCGTCCGCCCCTTGGAAGTAACGGGAAGGGGAGAATGGGACCGCTTGGCAGCTGTCAGGGCTGCAGCCTGAGTCACGGGCTGCCCGTCCTCCCGCAGACATCGCGCTGGGCTTGGCTTCCGCCCTCACATCTCCACTTCCTCATTCAGTTGGGGCTGCAGAGTGAGGCCAGGAGGCAGAGGGAGGAGGGAGTGACAGGGCAAGATGAAGCTTGCAGCAGGAAGGCTTGCAGATAGCTCGCTCTCTCAGGCATCACCACCGACGGGGTCGGAGCAGCGATCCTCCGTATCTCGGTGATATCCCAGCAGGTGTGGGGAACACCAAACCACCGAGCCCCTTCGCGAGTGGGTTTTCTCAGGCGGGGTGGCCCCTGCTCTGTCTAAACGTGGTGTGAAGGGAGCTGTGAGGAAACAGCACTCTTCTGCTGGGGAAGCTTTCTGTGCACTGTCTGTTAAACTCACTTTTCTTCCTTACAGCTCCTCTCTTTGTTTTCTCTAGGAACTCTGTGTTCTTCAGCTTTCCTCTTGTTTGCTTTTTCCTTCTGTGTTCCGTGTTAAATATCCTGAGCCATGCTCTATGAGAGCATATTGACAATGTTGGCTTTTCTCCTAGCTGAGCAGCTCTGCCCAAAATGGATCAATGTGCTAAGTAACGCGTAAGAAAGTTGTGCTTCAAACCTGGAGAGATATGGCAGGAGGTGGACTTTGACCTCTGTGTTGGTGCCTCTGCCCTACACTGTAAAGAAGTATAAGTTAATCTGAGTGGAGGCTGTTCAGCTATGGCTTGAAAGGCTAAGTTGCGTGCCCTTAGCTCTCATATACGTCTTTCATCTGCAGACCTCAATAGGGTGAAGTTTTAACTCCCAAATAGCAGCACTCTAATCAGTTGCTGCTTGTGTAAAGATGCTTTTGAAATTAGTCACCTGGTGACGATGTGGCTGGGTTCACTTATCCATGGCGTTCCAGTGAAAATGGTAAACCACGACACAGATATTTATTGACTCATAGATGTACTGTCTGCAACTGTGGCTCTCCTTCCTGAAGCTGGAATGAGATAAGCAAATATTTTTGTTAACTGGAAAGTTGTAATGGGGAGGGGAGCGACTGATAAGTGAAACTGCTTTTGGCACAAAAGGGTTTTGAAGCTGTTCATCACAACCACCATCACCTGTATAAGCACAAGATTGTACTGCTAACCTGATCTTGTAAAAATAACTGCAGGGTGAAATCGTGCAGCGGTTCCGTGAAGCTCTGCATCAGGTACAGCTGTTTAAATGGACTTGTACTCCTTCTTGAGAGCTGTATTTGTTGTGTTTATTTGTAGCATCTGCTGTCTTGCTGAAGGGGGACAGGCAAAAGTTTCAGTGGCTTAAAGTTACCTGCGAAATTGCTAGTAGCTGATTAAAAAAAAAAAAAAAAAGGTCAGAACTTCCTTTGTTTTTTCTCTTGGCACCTTATTTTGTGGTGTTTCTTGTAAGGTGGGGTCATCTCTTGGATGATTGATTGGCGGTGTTAAGATTTGATTTGAAAGTTCTCTGGCATCTCGAGACTTCAACCTCAAGGTTTGCTCTGTCAGGTAGCAAGCGTGGCTCTTTCTGTATAAACAGAGCGACAGAATAGTTGGGTGTCTTATCACAGAAGAATGTGCGTAGAAATGTAAGGCTTTTTGTTTGACTTTGCACAGTTGGTGAGGACACTGCTACCATATTACATATGTTTGTTTTTTCCTTTTTTCAAGTCATTCCCATAAGGGAAAAAAAATATATCAGGGTGGTATCTTCATCCGAAAAGTAAAAGAAGGAATGATCTTGGTTCATTTCTTTTTCCATTGTGTTCTCTTTCAGGTGTTTTTTGATACGCTTCACAGGACTTTAAGGCAGCTGTGTTGAAGCACTGTGGCTGAATTTAAATGAATCATTAATAAGTGCTGTAATAACAGATACAATTAAATGTCTGGCAGAGGTGTAGGGGAAAGATGAAAAGAATTTCTTCCGTAGGAGGCTGAGGTGACTTGTCCTCACATTATTTTGGTGGGCTTCACACGAGGTCTCAGAGGGTGAAGGTGTGTTCCACCTGTGGTGGCTGTAATAACTGACCTTGAGTTGAAAACTGTTTCTAGTGGAGTTTGATGCTGCAGGTGCTTGAATTCTTCCTGGCAGTACTTGGCACACAAGTATTCCTTCAGATTTGCAGAGAGACTTAGCTTTAGTGCCACAGCAGTCCATCTTTGGAACCTGAGCTGCTATTGTCTTAGCAGGTTTTTTTAAAAGGTGTTGTACAAAATGTATGTTATAACTAATAATCCCCAGGTTAGCTCTCTGTTCTGGGAGCTTCAAGTATTCTGTCTGTGCCCAGAAGTTCAGGGTTTGTTCTGTTAATCCCAGGATGCTAAACAGCTGGGGGAGGGGGCATATTGTAGGTGTTCTGATTTCTCAGCTCATTTACGTCTGTTTTGCTGCAAGGAACGGCTTGGTGCTTTTAGGTCTGGAAATCTGATGAATATTGCCCAAGGAGGCTGTGGATGCCCCATCCCTGGAGGCATTCAAGGCCAGGCTGGATGTGGCTCTGGGCAGCCTGATCTGGTGGTTGTCAACCCTGCACATAGCAGGGGGGTTGAAACTAGATGATCATTGCAGTCCTTTTCAAGCCAGGCCGTTCTATAATTCTGCTTGAGCCCTTTGTCTTGATCACACTGACATATTGGTGTGACTGTAATAGGGTGAGTTTGTGAGCGGACCCACTGGAGGTACAGGAACTCTTTGTGGTTAATGCAAGATCTATAGAAAGGGGAAGTCCGTGTTCAGGTTGTTTTACCTCCCACCCTGTGTGCTGCATCTGCTTTCTTGCATCGTGACTTCAGGTTATTGGGTAATGTACTGAAACTAGCTGATGACTAAAGTGTGTTGTGGAGGCCTGGAGTCAGAGTGCACATCTACTAAGAGGTTTCCAGACCTTTAATCCTGGGTGTAGGGCTTAAGTATGGTTTTGTACCTTTGAGTCAAAAAATGTACTTGGTGCCCTCTAACATCATTCCGATATTTAATTTCTTGTATGAATATCTTTTTAGTCTTTGTTTTCCTAGCTAGTAATTGAGGCACAGCTGTTTGCATGTTAAGTAGAGAAATTGTGTGCCTGACGTTAAGTCTTTTGTGGGTTGGAACAAAGCTATAATAGCATAGGATTGCCTACAGCAGCATTGTTTTTGCTGGCAGTCCTCTAGCTCAGTGGTGGCTTGGTGACCTTGTACCTTAAATTTCTTTTCAGTTAAAGCACATCCTGGCTCTAATTGAGTTTTCTGGTGTAGAAAGATATGGAAATTAGCGACCTGATTTAAATAGACTATGAGGAGACAAAAACACACATGCAACTTCTGCTCTGGCAGTTAATGCAAACGGGTGTTGTCCAACTAAATGAAATGCATTGGCTTACAAGTTCATCTTAATTTCATGCCAGTGCTTAATTATGGTTTAGTCCTCTTTTTTTTTTTTTTTTTAGCAGCTGTGAGAACTTGTTCCAAGCACCTGAAGTGGTAATCTCAATGCTGATTGGTCTTGCTATGCCAGGTTACTGTAGTGCTTGAATGCCTTCTCACCAGACTCCAACCCAGTGTTGTTCAGCATAATGCCTTAGGTCTCCACTTATGGCCTTTTAGTCTGTGTTTGGCACCACGTGCTTTCTCTCTGAGCATCCTGAGAAGTCTGAAGAACCCCTGGTGTCCGCAGTTTTCCAGTGGTGGAACTGTGATTGAATTCATTGGATGAGGAACAAGCACTGCAGAGTTGTGTCGTTTTTAAACACAGCAAAGAGGAAATGGTAAAATTGATGTAGCATACTCGTCTACTGCAAGTTGTTTCTTAACAAGTATTACAAATGTACTGCAGTTGGATGCAGGGAGGTGTAATAAAATGTAATTCTGCATGCTGTGGTTTGACTTCGTGACCTCTTTATGAAATGTATACCTCTAGAGGTTTGTACGCAGGGTTTGGATTCTGCTTGTCTTCATGACTGCAAGTTTAAATTTCTCTTAATGCATGTATACTGACTCTTCTGAGAGCAGTAAATATAACCACATGGATGAGTGATTTCAGTAAACTCAAGCTAATAATCAATATGTATTGAGGGAAACTGAACTTGGAAACTTGTGTCTTGGAGTCTGTGTAACTGATGAATACATCTATTCATCAACAGCTACCATTTTAACGAGTCTCGGCAGGAAAACTATTGTGATATATGCCTCAATGCTGAACTGAAGTTCTGATTTAAACTAAAGCAAAGTAGACGTTCAGACTGCTAAGAAAAGAGGTTCTGAGAAATACAACAGCTTAACTTTGATAATTCTGTGTGCGGTCGGGCTTTTTTTCCTGCTGGGCTGCTTCCTGTTTAAAATATAAGACTTAAAACATGCTCTTGTAATAGTTGACTTCCCGTTTAATTGTCTGTAGTGATCAGAGTGCTGCATTCGCCTCTGTTTTTCTTTTAAGGTCAAGACTTGAGCAGTTCACTTGAATGTAGGCTCCCCTAATCAGCCTTAGAGGTACAGAAGATTTGACTTCAACCAAAGTGGAATATGTCCAGTACTCAATGCAGCTGGTCTTATTAGCACACACTGAAAAACTGAGAAACACTGAATTAAACTTAGACAGAACTTCAATCAGGAATTCAATTTCAGTGGTTTCAATCTTTTTTTTTTTTTTTTTTTTATCTCCAAATTTGACTTAAAGCAACCTGCTTTAATAATCTGTTGGTACATTTTTAGTCAATAGACTCTTATTGGCAAGGATTGTTATGCTTCAGGTCTGCTTGCCATTTAGGGCAGGAGATTTTGATCATAATGTTCTCAGAATCAGTAATATTAATTATTTTGAGACAACTGTCTGCAGAAAGAACTAATTAACAGAGGATTTTTTTGTAATTGATAGACTGTTAGAACTTAAGTGTATTCAAAGCAATATGTAGTGCTTAAAGGTAGGAACTTGACAGTGGGTACTAAAATGTAAATCTGAGGTCATCAGAATGAACTGCATGAGGAAGGTCTTAGTGAGGCTCTTGGAGTCATTTTGTTGATGAGTTGATTTCTAACCCTTTTGTTTTTTGCTTTTTTTTTTTTTTTTTGTAGATGCTGAAGCCAGACTGCATTCTTCTTTGGCTTAGTTGTTCATAGTTTAGAATGCAGAGGAGGCTGTGTATATTTGTTCTTTTTTTGGGTGACAGTTGTGTGTGTTTTAAGACTTAACAGGCCCCAAAACGGTTTAAACTGTGACTTAAAGTTTGTTACTTCAACTGCTTCTCGTAGTTTCCATCTTGGGAGTTAAATTGCAGCATGAGTGTTAATAGCAGGTACTGAAGTCTTTGACCTCTTGTTATGCAGTAAAATACGCTGAGTTATTTTACTGGCCCTTCCCAAGTCAAAGTTTTGCTCAGATGAACTTGAGCTTAACGCAGTGCATGATATGAAATGTAAAATGAGAATGCACAAATGTGATGAGGTAGGTGATTAGTCATCATTTTAAAGGCAGATTGTCAGTTTATTAGACATAATAGCATAACTTATGAGAATTATGTATTTGCATATTGTCCAGATAGGGCTGGCGTATACGTGTGCATAGTCTGGCTATCGTCTTCATCCACACAGTAGTGGGGTTAATCTTTTACGTGGTTTTTTAGGGACAGAGCCTATATATTGGCAGATGTTAGTTGTGTTATGCTTCTAAAAGCTCAATGTAGATGTAACTGATAAATATTACCACATCTTGTGATACCATTTTCATCACCTTCACTAATGGCTCGCTGCTGCTCGTGTAGATAAGGGGAAGAATACGGATTGACCAGAATCAGCTGCAACATTCAGTGTGTCTGGTTGTGGAGAATGCTGCTAATTGTAGTAGAAACACTTGAAACCATTCTGCTCCTGCATGATCAGTATTTCCTGAACTTGTTTTTGTCATCTTAGAACAGAAAGCAAAACATTGCTGGAAACTTCCAGATCACACATGTGTTGCATTGCCTCCTACTACACACATACCTCCTTTTATTGGGAGAGTGGAATGTCAAAGTGTGTGAGTCTCTGGTGAGGATGGGAGGATTTCTTTTTTCTTCCTAAAAATCTATTTCCCCCCAATGCTGAAACAAGAGGGGAGAAAGAGGTGTTCCTTATGGCCATAATTGTAACAGTTTAGATTAGGTTCCTGCTTTACGTGCCCTTCTTGCTCTAACTTTGCATTGAAAGCCAAAGGCCTTCATGTCCCTTCATACAAAAATCAGTGCTCCAGGAGGGCACAGTTGGGTGAATTCTAAAATAAGAGAGAGCCTTGTTGAAGACTGATATATCTGATGCTTTGGGAAGAAAGCGTAGGTCAGGACAAAGCAAATTAACCAGAAAATGAGCATTAGGCTGAGCTGTACAGGACATTCTGCATCAGAGGGTGTTCTCTAGGACAGTGGTTATGATGGAAGGCTAAGCAGGGAGCTGTGAAATACCTTGGTTGAAATGGGGAAATGTTTCATTTCCAGCGTTTCAGAGCTTTCAATCCACTCGATAAATAAATATAAGGTCAAAAAAGCTGTTTTCGACCTGACCTCCTCACACATCCTGAAGCTTAAAACTTTGTACCTTCTCTTTCTTCCTGTCGTCCTGCTCCCACCTCAAAGATTGCTATCACACACAGGAGTGGGTCCTCTTAATCGCTCCCTGCTGGCTGGATGAGTTGTAAGACCAATTTGGAGCCTGTGGAGGTGGCTGACCTACCCATGCCAGGCTTCTTGCCTACCAACCTGCTGTTCATGGTGAGGGAGACTATTTGAAACAGGGAAGAAAGTGTGAGATATAGCAGCAGGATGCTCTTTGGACATGGCCGTGGTTTGGCACAGTGGGTTAAGTTGTGAATGTCTAGAAAAGCTTGGTTCTCACCACAATGTAAAAATAACCCTTTTGAAAGTGTCTTGCCAGTTGTATTTGCAGTGTTTCTTGGTTCTTTCTGGTGAGATCTGGAAGAAAATTGTTTTTACCAATGTTGAGACCAAAGTGAGTTTTGTGCTAATGGAAGTGAGAATAATTGTTCCTGGGAGATAACTCAGTCTTAGCCACATACATGCTAACTATCTGTATCTAAAAGACTGGACTGGAGTCATATATACATGTATAGGTATTTTTTTTGTCCCTGTCTTCTAACTAGATATAATTTATTCCTTATTCCCTCTTGCATTGAAACCTGGAATTGTCAGAGGTGATAGAGAGCGCTGATTGTTATAAAGCCATCTATTAGCACAACTGCTTTGTACTTCAGTGCCCCTGAGAGCTCTTGGCAGATAGCTTTTTAGCCTTAAATCAGAATATTAGGGAAGGGATGGAAAGTGACCCTGAGATAACGAGGACAAGCTGGAACTTTCCAAGCTCTCGCCCCTTGTCTCACGAGAGGTCCCTGGGGAATTCTGCATGCCTGATCAGAACTTTTGCAGGCCATTATGCCGCTTGAAAACAAGTCTTCCAGCAAAACAGCTTGAACAGCAGGGATGGGCCGCAGTCCGCTGAACTACAGCCCTCTCCTTAAGTGGGATTACTTTGCTGAGTGGTCACGAAGAATGCGTTCTCCCCCGGAATGTTTTCCTTGTGGGCACGCTGTCTCTGGAAGAGGAATTCTCTCCTCTGCTGAGAAGGCATGTACTGTACATGCACTAATGAGAAACAACAGTTGCAGAAAGTGTATTCTGTAGGATTGTAAACTTTGAATATTTATTCAAAGCGAATAGGGTTGGGTGGCAGCCAGCCTAGCTTTGTCATGCTAAAGACTGGACTTGAAATTAACAGGAGGCTGCCCTCCCCCTCCGTAAACCAGTGCTTGGGGTGCTTAAACAACTGCGCGGGCTTCAGAGAACTGGTTCACTTTATTGGTGCCGTGTTCTTTGTCATGTGCCTTTGTATCTCACTGCAGTAATTAAAATGCAGGGTAGCATAACTCAGGGACGCTCTGTGTGGACGTATTTGCTACAGATTAAGTTTCTTTATGGCATGCAGCACAGTTGCCCAAGAGCTCTGCTGTGTCTGTATAGTTTTTGGTGAAACTTTTGCGATCCCATTTTTCAGTGCTTGGTATCCAAGCTTAGCTTGTTCAGATCTGCATTAATTTACATTACGTCCATGTACGCTTAATTTGTAGCTTCTGATTGCAGCGTGAATCTAATCTTTGTCTTTTCTTGAGCAGTGGAAAAGGTGACTACTAACCTGGCATGTAAGGACAAATGTCTTTCTTATGTAGGGCTTTATGGTGTTTGCAATTTGCCGTGAAAAGTCCCAGCTTCGCAGAGCAAACCTCCTGTGTCAGCTGTTATAGTAGAATGTGCAAGTGCTGCCTCATGCATACCAGAAAAGTGTTGCTTGACAGCTGATGAAAAGAACTGGATATGCAGAAATTGAGAAACTTTTATTCTGTGTGTGTTCTGATGATGCCTGCCAGCTACCTTTAGGTCACTTGGAAGAGGCAGAACTCCCTTCAGTTCATTTCTTCCATCTTGCAGCATGTGGTCTGGTTGGTAGGTTACTCCTGAGTAACACAGGTATCACTTCTACATTAGATGCTTGGATAGCTTCCTTCTTCATTCTTGGAGCCTAAAGTATTTCAGCGCTCTACCTTGTGTTCAGCTTATGGTAATAAACATGGTAGCTGGCAAGTCTGGGCAGCACTGCAGTCAAACTGAATGTGCAACAATAATTGCCAGCAATCTGCATTCCAGTTGTGAAATAAAGCTTTCAACAATGCATTGTGTGCGTCAGAATGTGACTTGAGAGGAAAGAAGTGAACTGCAGTAAGCCTAATAGCAACCATTATGAATCCCAAATAAAGCTGAACTAGAAGGAATGAGACTGTGTGGCAGCACAGCATGCTGCAGGCTGACAAAGGTGAGTGTAGCTGACTGCCTCTTCAGCTCAGTATGCTGTCTGAAGGAGTATTAATTGTGAATTTGTGCACTTTCCTGATGTATTCCCCAGTGAAATAGCTGAAACTTATGATTCCTGAGTTTTCTTTTGAAGCATCAGGTACTGGTGTGTCACAGTGTACTGGGCTTGAGAAATGAGTAAATAAAGCAGTCCATCAGTTTTAGCTGCATAACAGTTTCTCCCCTCCCCTTCCCTTCCTCTCCTCCTCCCCCAGCAAACCATTTCTCACCCTTAGTGATTGAGACTTCTTTTCATATATAGGTGTTAGCACAAACTACTCCAACTTGTAAATAACAAACTTCACAGTTTTCCTTCCCTTTGACATCCTGGTAGGTGAAGTAGAGAAGTGTCTGTCTGGCACGTCCGAAGCTGATGAGATCTAAGCAGTTTCTTAGTGAATCCAAGGGAATTTATGTGTTTGGGGGGGGGGGGGCCGCCGGTGAGTCTGTCCCACACATCCTACTTGTTGCACTTAGTGCAACTGTTCCTGTTGATTTGCTGAAGTGTGTTCAGCTGACTGGGGAAAGTGAAATAGTTGAGTTTGCAAAAATAATTCAAGTATTAGCTGTTCAGATTGTACGTTTAATGGGGATTTCTGGCATAAGAATGTTACTGATCAAATTTAGTTTGAATTACCAGCTTCTCAGTGCCAGGTTATTTTTAAATGCTGTGTATTAGCAAAGAATCAAGTTTCTTCACTGAGGACAGTTGAGTTATATTTGAAATGGAACTATAAGTGACTGCTAACGATGTAGTTTTCTAGCATAAAAGTTGTGTGCCGGTAGAAAAAGGTGTGTATTCCTGCACTCTGAAAGGGCTTCTTGTGCTGTGGGCTCTTCTGTCACGACCTGCTAAAGGTAAGGCGATGTGAAAAAGAGCATGGGGACTTCGTTCCTGAAACGCTTCAAAGATGTGAGCTGTATGAAAAATAAAAATGAAAGAAGGGTTGTTTGTTTGAATGTGTTTGCATTGCTATTAATTGTTTGTTCTTTCCATCACCTTCAGCTTAAGGGTAGTATCAAAGGGCACTGAATGAGCTGGGGGGGAGGGATACATAAAGCTCTAATAACAGCATCTTACTGGTGGATATGAAGCAGAAGAGCATTTCTAGTAATTATTTATATGCTCTTCTGACCATATTATGCTCTTTCAGCTACAGCCCTTACTTCCATAGCTTAACATAACACAAGCTCATCTTACTGAGCTAGTGGCTCAGTCCTAGAAGCAGCAATTCTGTGGCTGCTGACAGACTTAAACAGTATAGGGGTTGAATGATACAAATGGTTCCAGAAAACAGAATTGCAAGCAGATAACATTGTGAGCTGTTAGTGCTTGCAAAACACTTAATTCAAAGGAAAAGAGCTTTAGCAGAGACAACTTTTAGACCTTTCCAAGCTGGCCAAGGTGTATTTCTAGATCTTTGTGGAATGCTCAATGCCTTGGGTAGGGAGAGGAGTGAGTGCAGTGTCTGGTAATTGGAGCCTTACAGCTATGAAATTGTAGCAAAGGCCAAGGCAAACTTGTGTCCATATGATGAGTCAAATTAGGGTTTTGGGTAGTTCTGCCTAGTTCGAAGGGAATGCATGGCATTTTAACTTAAAGCCAGCATTTAGTTTATTCATCTCAGAAGAATCTGCGGGAAAATGTGTAAGTAAAGGTTTCTTGTAATGCTTTTAAGATTGACTTGCATATTCATAGAATCATAGCTTCATAGAATGGTTTGGAAGGGTTGGAAGGGACCCTTAAGATCATCTAGTTCCAACCCCCTGCTATAGGCAGGGATGCCTTCTAGACTAGGTTGCTGACAGCCCCATGCAGCCTGGATGGTGTTGATGATGTCTGAGTCCCCTCCTACTCAGGACCATAGAGATCGCTTTTTCCTCCATGTGTAACTCTGTGGCTTCTTTCTGACAACTATGTAGCTAGTGAAATAGGGTAAGAACCATATTTGGTGCCTGAAATATGGAAAACAAGCCATGTTTGAGCGGCTTGTTCTTCAGACTGCTGGGAAACACAAGAGCACGCTGGGTTAATAGGGAAGTGACTCTGGTATTTCATTTTTGGAAACAATACTAGGAAGGAGGCATTTAAACTGAAAACAAGGATGGTCTGTCTTCCTTCTGTATTTTTGTCTATTACCTGTAGACTGGTATTGCATCAAAAACAATATTGTTAGCAATATTCGCATTTGACAGCAGCACAATAGCTGGGTGAAGATAAATGTTCTTTCCCCATGTAATTATCTAC
This sequence comes from Centrocercus urophasianus, assembly GCF_019232065.1. Classification (NCBI taxonomy): domain Eukaryota; kingdom Metazoa; phylum Chordata; class Aves; order Galliformes; family Phasianidae; genus Centrocercus; species Centrocercus urophasianus. Next base: position 1,927,934 of record NW_024885344.1, read on the forward strand.
ACCCCAAGTGCAAACTACTAGGCAAACAAATTGCTTCCCAATTTGTTCCTAAAATGGTAATGACTTGCATTCAGCAGGGCTGTTGTTGAGTTGCAGTTCATTGGACTGACTGATTTTTGTCCCTTGAGGAGTTCATTGAAATGCCCCATGGAACACATGATGAACTTGGAAGATAAGTTTTGAAGACCATGAGACAGAACTTGCTGAATCTGATTCCTCTGCTGGTTGTGTTCTTGTGGACAAGGCAAGCTTAATGGTTGGTTTGTGGTATTGCTAGTTTAGAGGCCCTGTGGGGTAGAAGTCAGCCATGAGAGGAGCACTAATGCCGTGTTACTGCAGCACGATTCTCCAGTGTCTTAGTTTTGGTACCTGAGGGTTCTTCTGTTCTGGGCTAGTTTGGGATGGTGAATGAAAGTATGACTGTGTTCTGCTGCCATGCAGTAGTGTAATTCTCAAGTGTGTTTGAAGTCTGAGGTGTATGAGGTCTTTTAACCTTGCTATTTAGTAGTACTGCCATAAAACAAACACCCAAAACAAAAACAACCCAAAAAACCCAACCCTTACTGTTTGGTGAGATTTTTTAGAACAGCTGTGTTTGGCCATTTGTCTTGGATAGCTGTTCTTCTGAGCACTGAGAGTGAAAGAAGGATAGATGCTTTGCAGTGATTCTTCAGGGGCTGAAGAATGTGATCTTGCAGTTCTTGAAACATTTTAGGACTTCTCCTGTGAGAGGATTTGACTAACCTCCCTGTAGCTATTTTCTTAGATCTTTTAGGATGTAGGACTGGCTGGGAGTACCTTTTGAAAGGTTTCTCGTGGTCTGATCTATATTTCTTATCCAAAAAGAACTATTCTTTATCCCAGAAGAAATCTCCAAGGTGTGCTGGTTGCGTGTATTTTAACAGTAAGGAGGTGAGGAGTGTGTTTCAGTGTATGCAGGGCACTTCACATGGCTGGTTACTAAGGATTCCTCAGGAAATGATGAAACCGAATTTAGCTGAAGCATGCTGCCTCTGTGTCCTGCCTGATTATAGCCAAAAAAGGCAACCAGTTAGATTTTTGGGAGTTGCAAATGCAGGAAACTGTGTAATGGAGGGTAGAGCACAGCTGCTGCCTTGCCAAACCTGATACAACTCTGAACACAATTGAATACTTATTTCCTTTATTTTACTACTTTTTTTTTCTTTTCCCCTCCTTTCTTCCTCTTCCTTCTTTTAACCCTTTGATCACAACCTGCAGGAGACACTGCAGTGTCATGGACTCTCAACATCTTTTGTTGAATTGTCAGACTTTGCTATTTCCCACTTGCTATGTCAGGCAAGCTGTTGTAGTCTGGGTTTGCAGCTCTCTTGAGAAATGAGTATTTCATGGTCGGCTCTTGATATCCACCTCGTATGTCTGCATCACATCTTTTTGTTGCGTTCCCATCCAATTCTGGATTTTCAATAAAAGCACAGAAAGCCAAGGAGATGGAGTGGCTCTGGGAATTGTCATTGCGGTGATTGAGATGGAACTGTCAGTGACACTGTGGGAAAGGAAAGATGAGGCAAAGCATGGGGGTGGGTGTTTGCCCTTTCCTATAAGGCTGAAGACAGACTTCAAATGCAGGCTAAAGGGAAGAATTCTTTTTAGAATTTTTTTTTCTGTTTGCTGAAGAATTTTTGACTCGTAATATACAACTATCCTAGTTTCTGGCACAAACTCACATAGCACATACAGTGATACGTTTGTTGAAAGGAATTTCCCCTCATGCTTACAAATGTCTGGTGGGGGCATTTTGTGCCCATCGTTATTGTAGCTGGTGTTTTTCTGGCTTTGTTACTGTGAGTGCTGGGATGCTCTTACACATTTCAATAGGTGAAGCTCAGCCCCTCCCTCAGTACCTTTTTGTTGGTGTTATCTATAATCAGACTTCACGTATTTGGTTTGTAGGTTGGTGAGCAAATATGCCTATGCTCTGTGACATAGTTATCCCTGTAGCCTTCCGTGATATAAATATTGTTATTTTAATTTCCTGTTCCTTCTGGTGGTAAAGAGCTCTAGTTGCTATCCAAGCATATTTTAAGGATGCTGATATCTTTGTGAGGAAGGATCCAAGAAATAATGTTTATGGGACCTTGTAAAGAGGCTGCTGTTATGTGATTAATGAGCCTTGATGCATGAAGTTCTTTCTCGTGATTGAAAGAATTCCTGAATGGCACCAATAAAACTATTGCCTTATTAACTGGAAAATCCCTGGCAGTTGTGCTCTGGTTTTGATGAAATGCTAAATTTAGGGTGCCGTTTTCTTAGCACGCTGCCTACATCTCCTCCTTGTAGCGGTGGCACTCTCTTCTACCCAAACACAGCTTTGTAACTACTTTATAGGTGGATCTTTGGGAAGAATTATTGACTGTGAAGTCTCCTGACAGCAGTATTTATTTTTTTCTGTTTTTGAACCATCTTGGAGCTGTTTTGCTGCTGAACATTGACTAGAAAAAAGATACCAAGTGGTGGGTTCGGTGTTACTACTGAGCTAATGGTCAAAAGGATATGTAGAGTCTGTGTTAATTCGTGTCCTTAAATTATTCAGTGTCTTCTAGGAGTGAACTGTGTCTCTTGCATTGTCTAGACTGCAATATGATGTTTCTGAGAAGTTATGAATTTTGTTCTTGTTGTTCATAGCTAATCGTGATAAGGAGATAAGAAGTAAAATTATTGATTAAACTTTTTTGATATTTCTGAGCAAGTATTTCCACTGAGTAGAGCACTAAGAGGCTAATCTTACCTGAACATTACCAACCTAGTATCTGATGCTGTGAATGTTGGCACATCTTCTGAATTGTGTGATGCTTGCCACTTTAACATGCTTTCTACTCTTCTGCCAAATAATGGCTTCCAAATGCTTAACGGTCGTTGTTTTGTTCTGTGTTGTGTTGTTGTTGTTTTTTTTTTTTTAAACTGCTTGCTAGTTTGTTTTTTCCCATCCTCTTGGCAGTCAAAACCTTGACCTTATTGGAAGTTTGACAACTTACCAGTGCTTACTAACATGAAACTGAAGGTAGGGGGAGGCATACTTTGACAATGAAGGGCTCAGAGTATTTAGTATGTGCCGGTCTGCAAGGAATTTGCAAGGCAACTTGAGGCTTTAAGAATTTCTTTTTTTTTCCCCGTTGCAGGTCCCCAAATCTAAATCACAATGGCACAAAGAGACGCAGATAAGTACCTTTATGTGGACAAAAATATCATTAACAATCCCCTTACTCAGGCTGACTGGGCAGCCAAGAAGTTGGTATGGGTTCCCTCAGAGAAGAGTGGATTTGAAGCAGCTAGCCTAAAGGAAGAAATGGGAGATGAAGCCATCGTAGAATTGGCAGAGAATGGGAAGAAGGTGAAAGTAAATAAGGATGACATCCAGAAGATGAATCCTCCCAAATTCTCTAAGGTGGAAGATATGGCTGAGCTGACATGCCTGAATGAGGCTTCTGTGCTTCACAACTTGAAGGAAAGATACTACTCTGGACTGATCTATGTAAGTAATCTTTTCTATTTTGTATTGTGGAAATTTATTGTAATCAATTTGCTTTTATATATGTTAACCTTTCATTGCCCACATATATAACTCTCATGTGAATCAGCTTCTTCCTTCTACTTAAAATTTTTTTGCTAAACTATGCCAATCCCTCTCTAGTTAATGTAGAAGCTTTCAAGGAATGCTGTGGTAAATCAGTCTTTCACATTTCAATGTCTTCATTTGCAGAATGTTTTGAATGCCATCTAACTTCTTAACAAGAAGTGAGAGCAGTTAAAAAGTGGTAAACAGGAAATCTGAACTGAATTAAATAATAAAAACATGATCTTAATATACCTAACATCTGAGTTGCTTTTTCTCATGTCTGGAGCTGCACTGGGAAAAAAAATACCAGTGCCAAGCTGTTTTATTTTTGTTTGTTTTTTTTTTTAAACACAAATTCTGGATCTCAAAGTGTGCTATTAGGAAAGGCACATGTATACACATGTGAGTTTACAGGTGGGGTAATACTTCCTTCTCATCCCAGAATGGGATTATTATTACTATGGGAAAGACAAAGGTGCCATGCATGGGACCAATGACCATAACCTTCTAAAGCAAGCAAGAACTGCTTCACTGCATACCATAAGTAGTAAATAAGGAAAAGCAGGGAAGGAGAATTTGGAACTTTGACTAGTTCTACAGGTCCCTTCTGTCTTAACTCCTGTGTAGCCAACAGAAATCTGTCCTGATAGGCTCTACTATTTTAATACTCTGTCAACGTAGGGTGAATAAACTGAATAGTAATGTAAAATTTGGATGCAGTGACTGCTTAAAACATGAAGCAGTGTTTCTTGGTTTGTTTGTTCTCCAAATGCCTTCTACTTACAGAATCAAAATGAGTCTGCCAGAGAGAAAATGCCTCACAGATGTAGAAATTCCGGGTGTTCAGTATCTTAAGACATTATGAAGTGTTTTTCACCATAGATTAGAAGATCTACTAGGATGCATTAAAGAATGAATTTGATGGGTAAACATGTATATTAACCCAATCCTAGATAATACAGCGTGTCTAGATACTTTTTCTCCTTTTGAGCTTCTAAACCCCTGAATCTCTTCCTCTTTCTTCATCTGGAGACGACAACATAAATAAAAACTGTTCTCTTTCTGTATGTTTTTGGCTTTGGTGTTGTTTGTTTTTCTTTTGTGTTTTTTTTTTGGGGGGGGGATGCTTATTACTTCACCTTACGGAAAGAGATTTAGTCTTTTTTTCTAGTCATCTTATGAGGCAAGCTGTAGACAATCTCTTCTGTCCTAACAGAGCCTGGTTATCTCTAAGCCGCCACATAGCAGGAGTTCCCTCTAGCTATCTGTCTTGGTTAGAAACCTCTACAAGCAGTTGTGTTCTAAATTAAGAAACACAAAGACAAACTAAAAGTTCTAACTAATGCTGTGACCACAGCTCTTCTAGTGCAGTGTGAGGGCGTACAGACAACTGCTGCCTAAATTATCAGCGAACGCTGGAAGGGTGCAAAACTCATATATACTTAGTCACCTTCTGCTCTCAAGATTTTGAGACTTAAGAGGTTGATGCAGTTAGTTATTCCATGCAGCTGGACAGCTCTTCTGACTATTGGTCAAAACCTCTAATCGGAGGGAAGAATGTTGGCCTTGTGTTGAAATAGGATATGCAAGATCGTGTGTGTAACACTTTTAGAACAGGATACGTTGGTAGGTTATGTAATAGGTTGTTGAAAATAATTCACCGGTGTTGTGAAGTCTGCTGTGTGCTGTGCAATGGGCTATTTCATTTATCTTGCAAGACATCCTCTGAAATTTCAGACATGATCTGTGGCTATAATAAAGGGAATTCCTTTAGTTAGGTAGAAAGCAGTGTTAAAAACAAAAAATCCACGCCCTTCACACATGTAAACTTGGAGTAGTAATGCTCTATTACAGAGCCTTAGACTTGCCAAAATGGTGTTTCTGTGCACTTGTGAAATGGACTGATCTTACCTGTCAGCAGTTCTCTGCAAGTCAGAAGATTAACGTGAACGCTTAAGATACTTTCACTGAAGCGGCTGTTGCTTGATCGTTAATCCTCTTGGAGGAGTACGTGCAGTGCACTGAGGTCACTCTGAAAGTAATGCCTGCTGTTTATTTCCATGGAAGCTACAGCAGCTACAAGGAGCGTAGCACTATTTGATAGAGCACGTTCTCAGCTACAAAATGCTATTTGTCAACATAGTTAGTGGTCATAGGAAGGAAGTAATGGAGTTTTCTTGCAGGCCTGCTTCATCAGTCTGAGGAAGTTATGCCTTCCTTTTTCTAAACTGTTGCTCTCTTCCAGCAGAATGCTTCAGTCCAACTTCAGATCCTTGTGTTATTTTTATTTGAAAAGGCACTGGTCGTCTTTGTGGGCAAACATGACCATAAAAAGTCATGCAAATACAGACACGAAGACTTCAAATTCCTTTTCTCACATTGCCACTTCTTTCTAGTACTCCCCTGTGGCATGAAGTGTAGTGTTAAAGAGAATCTGTAATTTCATCAGTGCTAGAAGTTCCCATGCTAATAGAAAGTGTAATGAGTGTGCAATGAATGGGGCACTCTGGAGTAGACTGCTTTTTACCTCTTGTTCTTGTCCTGTCTTCCACTACTGTAATCAAAGATCAGGAAAGTATTACACAGACTTTTAGTTGCTGTTTTGTGCTATGCAAGCACTGTCTCTTGTGGTGAAGAACTGAAGCTGAGGTTAAAGGAACTAGCAGTGCTAAGTTAGCTCCTATAGCTTACTTATAGTTCCTTTCCAGCACTATCTCATAGCTGACCGGAATCTCACTGACATTTAGCTTCCTGAAGTCGTGTGGTAAAGGGTTTTATTCAGTTTTCAGTTCCCACTTTAGAAAGAGAATCTTTTCTGTATGCTATTGAGATGTTCCTCAAATATTTGTGTGTGTGTGCAAATACACACAAACTTAAAAAAAAAAATAATAATAATAATCCTAAAATGCCTATATGAAGTATACTTTCTGGGAGACATAGGGTGAAAGTGAGTCAGCTGTGTGTGAAGAGAAGGTTAATTACCAAAGATTTAAACGAGTGCATAGAAAATTTGGATGTAAAACTGTAAACTGTAGTAGATACTATTTTCATCCTTCTGTAGTCTAATTCTTACCTTTATCTAGCTAAGAGGCTAAATCTGATTAAGTACTTTTTCTGCCCTTATTGTAGAGAACTCTTTACCATGTCCAAGCTCTCTTTGTTGAGAAAACAATAGAAGAGATATTAGCAATAGAAGGTGCTAAATGTACTCTTCCGGTAGCACTGCAGGTATCTGTAGAAAGCTACTTATATCCAGATTTTTTGAATAGCTGCCTCTAAAATTGACAGGGAACTCTAAACCTCAGCACCAACCCCTGGAATGTTATTCTTAGAACATCTAGGAAATATGGAAGGTCCTCTCCTACTGTCTTTGCAATTAAAACGCTTGTTAGATTTGCTTTTAGATATTTAGATTTCAAAGATATTTTGGGGGAAAAGATGATACTTTCACTGGAACTATTTTGACAGTTGTGTTAGAACTCAGTGGAAACCATTTGATAAGTTGAAGTTTGCTGTCAGATCAGTAAATTTTGCTATGGAGTCCATTAGAAGTTAACTTTGGGAAATGTTGCTGACTTTTTAAGAATGGAATACTGCTGAATTGTTCTCTATACTCACTAGTTTGGAACTATGCTACGTTAATGGCAGTACGGTTCCGATTCTAGTTCTTGTTACATTCATTACATGTAAATTACAAAAGTCTTTGGGTTGGCAGGGTCTTCAGGAGGCCATGTGGTCTAACTTCCCGTTAAGAGGACGGTCAGCGCTGAATTCAGCCTAGTCCAGTGATCTTGAAAATCTCTAAGGAGTATGCTGGTCTTATTTTTCTTTTAGTAACTACTTTGTCTTGAATCCCTGTAGTGGAATCATATTTTGACAAAGTGCAGGATGGAGGGGCAACTTTTCATCGAATAGACCTATATAAAGTCCTGTCAAGTTGCACTTGTCTAGTCTTTCTCATCTCTAGAGAAGTGTCTAGCCTGTTTTCTGCATACTGAGCATAAGTGAGCAGGAGATAATAGAAAATAAACAAGCCTGACTCCTATCCAAGGAATATATTAAGGCCTTACAAAGTGATTTGATGTCACCAGTAACACTCATCTATCAGTAAGACTCCAAGAATGCCTTATGTGTCCTTTCCTCTATTTAGTAGCTATCATTTAGCATGAAAACTGTTGAGTGTGGAGAAGAATATCTTCTTGAGTGTTGTGCTAGGGTGCCATCTGTGAAAGAGAATATATGTCTTTGTATTGTGTTTGAAGTAATATCTTGCTGTCTCTCTGCAACATCTGTACTATTTCTAGACACAAGTAAACTGATTTGCTCTCGTGAAGTTTTATTATGTTGTAGTTGATTGTTTAATGCATAAAATTGTCTAGTAGATAGACAAACATGATGTAAAGTGCTTTTTTTTCTAGAAGCTGAGGACTTATTTTATATAATAGACAAATATCTGGATTTTGGAAGGAGACAAAGCCACTCTTCAGAGACTGTTAATTAGCTAGGGAGTAGGCCACTTTGATTATCGAGGTGACTAACGTGTCAGTTGATGCTATTTGCATACTTTGAAAGGTTGAGTACCATCCAAGTTGATCTAACTTGAGGCGTTGCTGATATTCTAATACTGCATAGTGGGAGGCATCCCACTTAGCATCACTGGAAGAAGCACCTGAAAATGACTGATCTGTTTTCAAATAATATGCTGTTTAAAGGCACGAATATACAAAATTTTAACTCTTTATTTGCTGGGGCATTTTCTTTCCAGACCTACTCAGGCTTGTTCTGTGTGGTAATCAATCCTTACAAGAACCTGCCAATATACTCAGAAGAAATAGTGGAGATGTACAAAGGCAAAAAGAGGCACGAGATGCCCCCTCACATCTACGCCATCACAGACACAGCCTACCGGAGTATGATGCAAGGTGAGTGCTTACTGAGGTAATGATTCATTTGTTGAAATCACAGATCAAGATTGCAGTTGAAACATTGTAGAAGAACAGCTCACTGCTATCAAAAGGCATTGCTGCACTGTTGCTTACAGACACGGCACCTGCTTGGTACTAGTTCTTGTGCTCAGGTGAATAGCTGTCTCCTGCTCCGGTGTAATAAAGAATATTACAGAAGGGTCTGACAAGTGCATGATTACATAAATGACTGATTGGTTTCAGTACAGTGGAGCTCAGAGAAGCATGCAAATAGGACTGAACTAAGTAGATTTTCCCTCTGTGATCGTATGGGGCCATAACTACAGATAGTCAGACAGCAATTCAACAAAACTGTTAAAATCCAGTCATGCAGTCTGGTTGGATGAAGCTAGCTTAGTATAACCTGAAGTGTGATGATTGGTGGTAGTTTTACTGCTGATTAGTTGTTTTGTTACATTCTTGCTCTGTTAAAAATTTATATCAGACAATATTAAATACATTTGTTGGCTTTTTATGGATAAAAGCAAGCAAGCAGGTTGACGTGTTTCCCTAATACCTCCCTTTGTATACCAGTGAAAAGAAGAACCATATATATATTATCTCCTTGATTGTCACTGAGAATTTAAATTTAATTTAATGAGTTCTGCAGGCCCTGTATATATCTCTCCTTCTCTGAGGAGGTCTTTCACAGGGTCAGTGCTTATGTTTGGGATGCTTGGAGAGTGTTCAAACGTGGAAGTACTCTATGCTTTTCTTCCTGTTTATACTTAGGTTATGCGAAGAGGCATGCTTTGCATGCTTAAAGGATGGTTTGATTTGGCTGGTTTGTATAAATTTCACTTTTCTGATGGATGATTAAGGTGTTGGTCTCTCAGAGTCTCATCATCAGTTTTACTTTTTGAACAAATGCCAGTTATAATAAAAACATGTTTTGAAATTCTAATTAGACCCAATTTTAAACACTTGCACTTTTTCCCTGCCCTCACTGTTATTTGTACTTGCAAGCATGGGAAGAATATAGCAATGTGGTTGCCCAGAGTGGAAAGAGAGCAAGGAAAACTTCTTCTGCTTGCCAGAGTTAATGATTTTAAATAATTTTTCCTTGTGGAGAATGTCGAGGAAGTTTGCTGAGGTACGGTGCCATGTGGAGCAGAGAGAGAGCTAGCATGATGGATAAATTAAGCTGTATTGGTAAAAGCCTTGAGAGCAAAGGGGAGAGCCATGCAGCAGTGGACTAGTAGCAGAGTACTGATGGCAATTCATTGAAGATGTGATAGGTCTGAAGAAAATACATCCAGAGTACTTAAACATTACTCTGCAGATGGGAAAAAACAAACTCTGGGTCTACATAGGGCCTTACTTTCTTTGAACAAAGACTGGATTTGCCATGAATCACAAAGATAAATGCACCTCCTATACAATATATGGCAGCATGTCTGTGAAGCTCTTATCACTGTTTCATTTCCTTTATTACTTCCTTCTTTCTCTTGCTCACTCCTTCTTGTCAGCTGAAGTACCAATGTATATTTTCCTTAAATGAGCTATTGACTAAGTCCTCCCAAAGTTACTGTTCCCTAAAACGAAATCTTTTCTGCATAGCATCAGGAACAGACTCTTTGCTGTAAGGAGACTGAAGATGTCTTTCTCCTTCCATTGTCAACAGTTAAACCGTGTAGAATTGCATGTGCATGCAGCTTGTTCTTTTTCACTGCCAGGTACACTAGTATGTGGCAATGGATGTCCAGACAGCTGCAGGAAGGGACAGATGAACTTTGCTTGTCTGAAAGTGCTTCAGAGATAGTGATTGATCTACATGGATATTTTCTTTCATTTTGAAAAGGGAAGTGTTTCCATTGGATCACTGCTTGAGTGAAGTCTAAAACTCAGAAATCTCAGACTTGAATTGTGTTGGTGCACAAAGCTGAAGACTGGAAGCCCTGCTGCTGTTTTTCCTAGCAGCAAAAGTTGCAATGAACTCTTCTGAAATGTTTGCCTTTTCCAGAATCATAGAATCACAGAATGGTTTGAGTTGTAAGGTACCCTTAAGATCACCTAGTTCCAACCCCCTGCTATAGGCAGGGACACCTTCCTCTACACCAGGTTGCTCAAAGCCCCATCCAGCCTGGCCCTGAATGCTTCCAGGGAGGGGGCATCCACAACCTCGCTGGGCAACCTGTTCCCAATGTCTCACCACTCTCACAGTAAAGAATTTCTTACTAATATCTAGTCTAAATCTGCCCTCTTCCAGCTTAAAGACATTCACCATCATCCTGTCACTACACGTCCTAATAAAAAGTCCCTCCCCAGCTTTCCTGTAGGCTCCCTTCAGGTCCTGGGAGGCTGGTACAAGTTCCCCTCAGAGCCTTCTCTTCTCCAGGCCAAAGAGCCCCAGCTCTCTCAGCCTGTCCTCATAAGGGAGATGCTCCAGCCCTCTGATCATCTTCATGGCCCTCCTCTGGACCTGCTCCAACAACTCCATGTCCTTCTTGTGTTGGGGGTTCCAGAACTGGACACAGTACTTCAGTGCAGTCTCATGAGAGCAGAGTTAGAGTTAGAGGGGCAGAATCATCTCTCAAGCTGCTGGTCATGCTTTTCTTGCTTTTCTTGATGCAACTCAGGAAATGGTTGGCCTTCTTGGCTGCAAGCACACATTCATGGCTCAATCAACTCCTCCACATCTTTCTCCTCAGGACTGCTCTCAAGCCATTCTCTGCCCATCCTGAATCCGTACTTGGGATTGCTTTGACCCAGGTGCAGGACCTTGCACTTGGCCAAGAGGAGCCAGAACTATTCTAGCTATGTGGCATTCTCAGTGATTTTGACAATCTAGAGGCTTGTCCCAGCTCTTCTCTGCACGTCATGTGTGTCTGTTTGCTAGCAAAAAATGCCCAGAGATTGTTGTAGGGTTACTTGCTGCTTTATACACTGCTGCTAGTAGTGGCATTCCAGTGTATGCTACTGGGAGCAAAGATGAGTAGGCTGTTGTAATGTCTCTGGTCCTGGCTAGCCTCTAGGGCAATGGAAAGCAACATTCCTATTTCACTTTCTTAGTGCTGCTTAGCAGTGGGGGAGGCTTGATGCAGCAGCCAGTGGTATGGCAGGAATCTGTTCAGAGAATAGAAGATAAAAGGGTACAGTGCTCCACATGAGCTAGAGGCATTTGGGATTAGTCTGCCTTCCCTACTATGCTTTCTGAGCCCCAAAGGCAAGGATTCCTTCAGGGTCTGAAGAAGGATAGCAAGCTGGTGACTTATGCCAGCATGAGGTGTAGTTGTCTATTAAGCCGAGGGAGTGAAAAAGTCTTGCATGTTAATTGATTTGGACTTTCTTTTTTTCTGGTTTTCAGTCAATTTATGGTATTCTGATAAGCAGGCCTCCTAAAGGGAGGTCCTTTAGGAAAGAGATAGGGAAGGGAGAGGAAGATGAGAATTTTAATCCAACTTCTGCTAATTCAGAAACTATTTAAGCCTTTTCATGCATCTATGCCAATGCACTGTTTGGTCCTCTTTTTGTGTCTTCCATGGTTAGTCCATTTAGAAGTGTCATGGTGGCCATTTGTATATCCCAAGGGGTTAAATTGTGGGTAGTTGTTTTTTGTTTGTTTGTTTTTTGGTTGAACTTCACCAAAAGCATTTCCTTGAAGCTATAATATAATGGGGAACATGTTTTAAGTATTTTTTTTCCCTCCTTTTTCCCAACAAAGGACATTAAGACTCAGAAGTGAGATAAACCCACAATTTTGCTGCATGGTGCTTGGAGATACTTCTTAAGTTTCAAGAGAAGAACTCTGAGAAAATTATAACATTTTTATTTTCTATGAAAACAACCGTTTGTCTTAATGTTTCTGTTTCCTGGGTAACCTGAATGCCAGAAGCCTCAGGTCTGACTGCTTTCAGAAGAATTGTTTTTCTGGCACTGATGATGGAAGCAGAGTGCCTGCAAGTGGAATGGTATCTTAAGCAGACAAATCATTATTGCAAAGCAGCAGATGTACGTTGAAGAGATAAATTCTCTACCTCAATTCATGTTCTCCAGAGGATTTATTAAGAAAAAAAAAAACTTTTAAAGCTATTAAATGACACCTGTTTGTCTACTCAGAACACATAGAAGAAATTTTCTGTGTCAAATACTGAAGCTAGCAATAAGCTATGAGTCTTCTTAGTGTCTGGAGCATGATGACCGTTGTTAAATGTCAGTGTCTGAAACTTCTTTGTAATAGTTTTGATGTGTATGGTTATTCTGGAATGCTTTCTCCAAAGCTCTTTCCTTGTACATGTACTCTGCCAATCTATTAGCCTCTATTCAACCTGCTCAACTAAAAGATGGGTGGGAGAGGGTATAAGCAACACATTGCTACTGAATGTGCTTCATCTCACTTCTCATCCAGTTTTTCTGCATGTCAGTATAGGATTCCTAATGGTTCACTGAACAAAACTCTTAAAAACATTGTACAGTTATTAAATCCTCTTTGGCCTTGATGGATTAGTCTGCAGAGGAGCATACGCAGCCAGCAGCTTGGGGTTTAAGCAGTCTTTGGGTTTGGTGTTTAAAAGAAAAAGTTCTGAAGCATAGCACCTTCCTGAAATTTCTTGGCCTTGTTATATTAAGGGATGAAAGGGTTAGCTATGGTAAGACAAATTACAGGTCATTAGATGCACCTCAGACCCAGCTGTCATTTTCATAAGAAACAGTCCTCTAGGTCTGCTCCTGTGGAACATGACCTTGAAGTATTTTATTCATAATTCTCACACGTTGACATATTTCTTAAGTTTCCAAGCTAGTAGAACACTTCTTTTCTAATTTCTGTGTCTCAATGCTGCTTTCTCAGCTTGCTTTGTAGCTCTGCTCTGCTGTACTGCACTGTATACTGCGCTGCTCCAAAACACGTCTTTATTTTCTATAAGATATTCTCTGTGTGTTTGCCAATTCAGGAATAGCTGATTGAGAGCCCGCTCAGATTATGCAGGGGCACAGATGTCTCTCTCAGGCTGCTTGCAAAAGTCAATTTTGTTTCCACTAAAACCAAAGGAAAGTAGCATGTGGTTTCACTAGTTTATTTCTGAGATTTGTCCAAAGTTCTGATGCAAAGGGCAGTGTTAAATTTGGATACCAATTACGGAGGATGTTTGTTTGATGATATCTGTATACAAATTGCAAGAAAGGCTGCATGCAGTTTCTGATCTTTCTTAAGAGATGCTTTACTAGTTTTGAATCATTTGAGCTTTCTAAATGCAACTGTGAAAAGAGTGCGTCTTGAAATGTGGTTCTCAATAGAACAAGGAGCTAAAAAGAGTCCATTGCCCACTTGTTTTTTAGTAGTTACCACACCCTTTGCTTCATTCCTGCAAACCAGAGCAAGAGCCTTCTGGCAGTTCTTACATAACAGCTCAGCCCTTTCTGTCAGTCCCCCCGCTGCACACTGTCCTAGGACCACGAGCAGCCTGAGCTTTTGCAGGCTATACAGTGGTTTTTCTTTCCTGTCAGAACTTCGTAAACATTTGTGTAGCCTAAAATTACAGTCTAACTTATTTTCCCATTTTGCTATCTCTAGATTCAGTCCTGAAATGTTAGAGAAAGGGGTATGGGCTTTAGTCCAAAAACAGGCTCAGGGAAATAAATATTTACATTTGATCCGGTAGGATGTATTTCATTTTTTGAAATGACCCTTTTTTCCTTGTGGCTGCCCTCAAACTTCACATAGTGCAAAGCTGAATCTTGACACTGTAGCCGTCCTGCCAAATCAAGGGACTTTTTCTTTTTTCCACGTCTAGAAGCTGTGTTTTGTAAGAGCTGTCTTAAATATTCTATGCTTGTCCTTCTTTTTTTCCTTGTGCTCGGTGGTAGGGTATTCACATTTAGAAACTTCTCTCGAACACATTCCCAAAATGGGAATGCAAAAGCAAGTTCTCAGGCTGTGACTGGGTGTTTCCCTGGGGTGTTTTTGATCCTACTCAAAGCAGCACGTAGGTTAAAGCACTGCTGTGAATATATTTGATGAGATTGTATGCCAGCGGGGTTGTTTCAGTAGCACAGTGTGTCAGGTGCCTGCGGCTCCTCACGTGTCCCAGCCCCGAGGGAAGGACATGCTAGTAAGATTTTGTTGAGGAGAGACGGGGAATTGAGGCAGCTGCGTGGCTGAAACGTGCATTTCAGCCCACTTTTTGCTTTAGGTCACCTCCCTAACTTGGCCAGCAGACGTTCCCCCAGTTGGGCCAGGCCCTCACAGCCTTACAGTAACGGAAACCTACAGGGCCGGGCTCTGTGGTTAGGAGGTGGGTGGTACCATCTCGCTACGGTTAAACTTGTAGCCTTAATGAGTCAGCTATAGGCAGCGGATAGCAAGCCAAGCCTTTGCCTTTCAGCTACACTTCCTCTTGGCTGGAGAGATGATGTCACCATTGTGTGAGCGCTATAGCACTTCTCCTTTTATGGAGATGAACAGGCCTGCAACTGCAGAGGAAGTGGGTGATAAAGGCCTGGTAGGATGTGCTGTAAGTGAGATGGAGAGCCTGAATTGTGCGTTCTGTTCTTCTGTTCTAGCCTACAAACCTCTTCTTCTTCCACCCCCAAATGTATATTAAAAATAAAAAATCAAGAGTTTATTCATCAGTAATGCCAATATATTTGAACAATATATTTGAACACAGCGGTTCAGAATTCTTCCAGACCTGTTATTTTGCAGTGGAATATTTATCTGAGCATCATTAATGTACAAGATCTCTGTCTTGTCGAAACAAATTTTGGTTTAATGAAGTTTTTTAATGTGTCCTGCAAGGTCCTGGAAGCAGTCTAAAATGAGGCCTTTTATTTTTAAACTGAGAGAAGTCAGATATGTCTTTTTAATATAGTAAAATTAATCTAGAGATCTCATTATACCATCCTGCTGTATAACTTAAATGTGAAGGATGTCTTACTTCCTGCATTTCTGGATGCTTGAGGCCGCTGCTTCTTGGGGTCTCTTGAATACTGTGATGATGAGAACTGAGGAGGAGCCTAGATAAAAAGCCTTCCTTGCCAGCTGGTCTGAAATACAGAGCTGTTGCTATAATTAACTAATGAGTTGTTATTCTGAATTGTTTTTAATAAGTGACTCTACTTAGGATTGAAAAGCAGATGCAGATTTCTTTTAATCAGGCGTTTCTTGATTGTGTTATTATAAGCGACTGGGTTTATGGTACCCAGCACATTCTGTTTTGCTGAGTAGGTTGCTTGCACAACTGACAGCGCAGTAAAGGCAAGTGCTGACTGAGGTTGTGCAGTACGCCCATGTCGAATGATCATCTAAAAAAAAATGTGGGGGAGTGGAGGTGGCTTCTTGTCTGGGCAATTGGATTTGGATTCGGTGATGGCGCAAGTCAGCATTGTATAGAGAATAAGTATTGGCATTTACAACAAGACTTAATTGGAAGCGTGTCTAAGAGTTACGCTTTTGTATTTGTTAGCTCTTTGGCCCTTTGGTAGGCTCCAATTTCCTGTTGCTCAACACATTATTCAGTTGTCTGTCTGTACACAATTAGAAGAATTCCAGCTATCCCAATGACTGCCGCTTTGCCGTCCTGGGAAAGAATTTCCCCCGGATTGCAAACAGGAATGTTGCCTTTTATGGCAGTGTCTGCACGCTGCCGGTGGCTTGCCTGCACTCGCAGGTACGTTCTTACTGGCTTAAAGCAGAGGTGACTAACACAGCTGCAGCAGGCCACCAGACGAGTGTGCTGGGGGAGGCAACCCTAGTGCCAAGAGGGCTCTTAAACACTGTCTATGGCTCTTCCTGCTGAGCACCTGACAACACCTCACTTGGTGTTAAGTCCTGGAGAGATCCTGTGCTTGCCCCTTTGTGGCTTCTTGTGGTAATTCCAGAGTGTTGTTGCTGCCTAGCCCCATTGTAGCATGGCTCTACAAGGGCTTCTCAGAAAGTCGACAAAACTTGTGATCATCAGGAGTGTTTTGTGCCAAAAGAAAACTGGGGATTGTCTGATGCTGGTCACCTCTTTTTCCATGCAACTTTCGGTTTGTCTGTTTACCAATGTATTTTGCTACAATAAGGATCCTATCTTGGAGAGCAGGGAAGAGATGGCATGTGGTATGGAGGTACTTAGGACTCCATTACCTGTACGAGCTCCAACACCAAAGTTGGTTTCCAGAAGTGAGGAGTGTCATTCTCAAACATTCTTAGAAGAGCCACTGTGGTACCTGAATGCAAATATAAACTTTTCTAGAACAAGTGGGCTAGTCAAGCTTTCAAAAGGCAGATGTTATTCAGAGGCACAATCTTATCCTTTCACATAGCTGCTTTGTGATAGAGCATTGCATCCAAGTGTTGCAGTCCTGCAGAATACATTTCCTTAGGCGATCCATAAATGAGTCATTAGTTATTCCCCTGATCCGCCTTCCCAGTGCCCAGTCACGCAGATGTGTCTGCTGAGCCATTGACCCACTGGGAACTTGGAATGGGTGAGGCCTTTGAGGCTGCCTCACCTCTGTCCTTCACCTTTCCCTCAGCAAAAGGGATATGTATCTCAAAAGCAAAGGAATAAAATTCAGCACTTGAAAACAGTGAATGTGCAGTGCTAATAAACTTGCAGGTGTCTACTTTGGAATGTGTAGTGACAATTTTCTTTTGCTTGCTTTCTTCCAGTCCTAAGCTGATCAGCTCTTTCTGAGAATGGTATTAACTGGTATAAAGCAGATTATTTTCCTCTAAACTTTTATGCTCACCTGAATACAGTCAGTTTCCAGCAAAGGAAGTTCAGAGCAGGTTACCTCTCCATAGTGCGAACTTAATGTTTCTGATATTGTTTTCAGAATAGTTTAAGAAAAGACAGAATCTCAAATTTGGTAGATTTACCTGCTTTTCCTGTTCCATGAAAAGTCTACCTGACTATAAAGCCTTTCCTAATTACAGTTCAATCTCACTATCTCACACAAAGAAACTTGAATGGTGACTCAGTTATATCTTCTAAGCAGTTCTCTGGTGGGGAGAGCATTGAGTACACTGACATTCTGTAAGAGAATGGAGGAAGGAAAAGAAGTAGCTCAAATGTGGAGATAGTCACAGTTATAAACATACTGATGAAAGCTACCAATTGCTGAAATAATTTATTAGAGGAATCCAGTGAATTTTCTATTCATGAATGCTTAGAGCTTATAGTCTGTTTAAAGATTAGACTGTAGTCTGACACAAAATTGGAGTACAATGTGGAAAAAGAACAGTGACGAGATGAAATGTAACTGCTGTGATACTCAGGCTCTCAGACTGGATCTTATCCTGAATAAATAAATAAACACATTTTGATGGCACAGTGCGTGTCTCAATAGCTCTTGTGTGATGCAGGACTTTGTTACTTACAGTTCCTGAGTCTGTTCTGTGTCTGAACAGGTCTCGCTTCCCCTGTGATTTCTACAGCTAGTGAAGTTGTACACAGCACAGACACTCTCCAGTCTTCTGAGTGCTTCCATCTGGGGGGAGAATATGATGCAGACTCTGGGGGCTAAAGTGGGATTCAGAGTGGAGGAGTGGATGGAAAGTGAAATCAAGGTAGAAGAAGGGGAGCATGTTTGCATAGAAGTGGTTGAGGAGCAGTGGGATGAAGACTGGGCAGGGATTGCCTGTGAGGAAGTGTAATCATAGGTGGAAGCTGAAAGGAGGTTAAAGATGTTGGAGAAGATAGTGGTAGATAGGCTGGGTGAAGTAAGTTCTGTAACTGGAAAGATTTCGTAATCCATAGCTGGGAAATGAGCACAGGAATTAGCATGTCTACTATTTAGCATTCAGTGCAATATTCCTATTCCTGTTTTTTTGCAACTTGTCAGCATGAAAAAGATTCTGCTATTATTGACTGCTCAGTTAATACAAAGGGATTGGTGCTGCAAATAAGTAACCTGTAGAGCACTTAGGCTGCTGCTCAGCACTGTAGCTTTCAAACCCATTCTGTATAAAATAAGTAACAGTAATTTCTCACTGAGCTTCTAGTGTTGGTGTGTAGTGTAGGTGGAAGTCTCAGTTTGATATGAGATTTTAGTTCTTTGGAATTTTTAATGGTTCCTGCCCCATTCCCACCTTTTTCTCCACCTCCCATCTGTATTCTCTGCTCTGCTCATCATTGTTGCAAGTCAGTATGGATTCAGAATAATGGAAGGGGGGAAGGGGATAAATAACAAGTACCTATGTATCAAATGATCTCTGTGATAAAGAAACATTCAGTGAGAGAATTCTGTGATGATTGCAGAAAAATTGATGCAAATGATGTTCTCTCTCTGGATGAAGAAAACAATGGTACTGCTGAAATTTAACTTCAGCAGATGGTGGGAAGTTGGCTTCTGTTTCCAAAAGAGGGGATACGTGGCCATATTTCTGATGATACTTCAGATAATGAACTTGTCAGTTTGTTTTTGTATTTGGTGTTGATTTGTTTCTGTCACGTTGATGTAATTTTCAAGTCTAAATCTGACTACTGTTTTAAATTTTATTCTAGACCGAGAGGATCAGTCCATCCTTTGCACGTGAGTATATAAGCAGTTGCAAGCTTGTCTGGATGTCTGTGTTAAAAATCTTGGTTGGAGGATTGTTTTAGTGAGCACTTGGAGGTGGTCTCAAGTAAATTGAGTAATATTGGAGGGTTAAGGAAGGTCCTGCTTCATTTCCTCCAAGATCTAACCCTTTCTGCAGAATAATTTTCATGGTAACTGAAGGAAAGAAGGAGGTTTTCAGAAAGCCCAAACTCCTGAAGAAATAAAGTTTTGTCAGTGGAAAAGCTTTGGAGAACTCCTTAAGATTTGATGCAACTGTTGTGATTAAGAACATCAGTGCTGATATGCCTGATGTAATAACAAATTGATAGTCTTATTTATTACAGCAGTTTCTCCTCTTGACACAGCAAAATTTGGCCTTCAGTTGGGAACCTTCGCTATGAAAGATTCATTTATTTGCCTTTCACTGTTCTATAGCTGCCTCTGAATTATTCCTCATCCACTTAGCAGTTTTCGTATCTAAGTGACTAAAAAATATAGTTCTTGTTTCTATTGCCTCCTTTGTGTCAGCACACAGAATTGATGCCCAGTAGAAAACTAGCTGAGAGATATAGGCTTTCATCCAGCTACGCTCATGCCACTCTCTGGTATGATTCAGTTTTTGCTGGTTTTGAGAGGTGTTGTGATAGAATGGATTTAAGGAGCTCTGTAGCCCTTTGGAGTTAGAAATATGTCCCCCTATGTCTTTTTGTGTGTGTGTGAGAATGAATTGCAGACTTTTTTTACAGAGGTGAATCAGGAGCTGGTAAGACGGAGAACACCAAGAAGGTCATTCAGTATCTGGCTCACGTTGCTTCTTCACACAAGTCTAAAAAAGACCAGGTAAGACCTAGGTTTAATTTAATGATGCTTTATTATTGTGCTGACTTTGGACAATAGATATGTATTTGCTGTCGTTGGTAAAAGCCATGTTGCTGAATAAAAGCTTAGATGGTAACATCTATCAGGGACTGAGGAGGACGGTGAACTATGCAATAATAAAAGTTTATTGAAAACTACGAGCCGGGGAACGTTGTTCTAAGTCAAACCTCCTTTGAATTCAGTGGAGCTACACAGGAATATACTCATCTGCAACCTCTTGGATTTGTGGGCTAGAAATGCTGTAAATGAAACATCACCCATCCTGATCTTTTTACACAGACATAAGGCTTATAACCAGTCCAGGAAGTTTAAAACTGATCCTTCTGTGGAGGAGTTGTCTCCAGTCTTCTGTACCTTTGTATGTTAGGCTTGACTATTACATATACTGTCTCAAAACTGGAGAGGTAGTCTAGTGAAACCTCAGTTGAAAACTTTGAAATTGTAGGAGGACATTAAAAGGGTGGAAAAGAGCCAAGTAGCAGCACATGAAAGGAGGGTGGTGGTGATGGTGGGAAGACTTTGAAAATGTCTCACTTATATTTTTTTCCCCTCCCTCTCCCCCGGTGGACTATTGCCGAATTCATCAGTTGTGTCCTCGTAGGTGAGCTGCACGTTTACTGCACGTTCTGCACCAGGAATGCGTTTTCTGTCCCATTGTGTGATTTTTTATTTTTTTTTTTTTTGAGCAGCTTTTCACTCCACACCAATATCACTTTCTGCAGCTAAACCAAACCCATAGACAATTCACAGTTTTTTTTTTGTGTGTGTGTGTGGTGCACAATAATCTTTTTATTAGGATGTTCGATTGGGGACTAAAGTAATATAAAGAAAGAATACTTGTGTTCTGTGCTAAAAACTAGTTTGCATTTTAAGACTTTTCTTCCAGGAGTTCGTGAACAGTTTATTTGGAAAAATATTCCTCTGAGGCAATTGAACTGGGACCAGACTTTCATACAACTGAATATCTAGTATGTGTGGTGCTCCTAGTAAGATAAATGTAGGCATGTGTTTAGCTTTCTCCTCCCAGCAGTGAGATGTGACTGCAAGTTGCAGAGAAAGATGGATGAGGAAGGCTGCCCTGCAGACGGGGTGTTCCAGGACTGTGAGCTTGTTAGTAAGAGTTGAACACTTTGGAAATGTTCACTGGTGAGCTGTGTAATGAAATCCAGATGCCAAGTGCATCCAGTGTTATCTGTCAGTAAAAGTTTTTTGCTGGTAGCTTAATGTATAGGCATGCCTTATGTGTGTAGAGTGTGTGAATAAGGCATGCTGTGCTTGTGCACACACATTCTAATAAGTAACTTCTGGAATATGACCAAAAAAAAAACCCTTCTACATGCCAAACTTTCAGACATATGAAGGCTTTTTCCATGGTCTGTCAGTAGCTGTATTTAGAAACATTCTTTTTTCTTTTTCTAATTTTAAATGTGGAAAACAGAATCGTGGGCTTCAGCTAAGTATTATTCCAGTGTGTAACCTGTGGATTCTTAAATGTTAGTTGGTAAGGATTGTTCTGGGCAGCAATCCTTTGCAAATCTTAAACTTGGAACAATATTATGAGGGGTTATACATTATTTGTTTCTGAGCATCTGAGATCCTGACAGATTTATTCTTTAAGATAGAATACGGCAGTGTCAAGCCTTCATGCTGCAACACCAAAAACCCGCTGCTGGCACTGATTAGCAAGACTAGATGTGGAACTTTGTCAGTGACAGTGCAGGAAGTAGTGATACTTAATCTACGGGGAAGGTTTCTTGACCGTCTTCTTGTAGAAGTTTTGAACTTAAGCTCCTGTTTTTTGAAGTATCTCAGCAAAATCTGATTTACAAAGCATATTTGTCAGCTGTAGCTCTCTTGCTTTGGAGGTTGTGGCTGCTTTCACCAGGTCCAATGAATTAGTATATTCAGCTAAATAGCTTCTAGCTGCATGGTGTGAGTATTAGGTGCATTAAAGCTGCTTTTGGGGCCTACTGAATTGAATCATATAAATACGTTTTTACTTCATTTGCGAAAGTTAAGACTGATGGTTTCCCCTTTGTAGTCTCTGCTTCTCTACTGACTTGTTAAGTCGTGAAGATGAGAATGTTTGCAGCTGATTAAAAGTTCACAGGTAGTGGCTGCTGATGTTTAAATCTTTTTAATGGAGGTTACATTATTGATGCTCTCTTTCCGCCTTCCCCATCAAATTTAGTGTTGTTGGGATCCAGTTGTCTGAGAGACTTTCACCTGGTTGTAGAAAAGCATATAGAAACTAATCTCTGAAATGTTTAAAGCAAATAAAACCAACATAGACCAGAGGGGAAACAACATCTTTTCTTCTAAAAAAAAGATGTGAAAGCTAGCTATGATTTCTGGATGCCCATTTCCATATTGACAAGTCATGAGAACTGAGGGATGTGACCAGCTCCAGCCTTCTCCTTTCCTCACAGTGCTGTACTGCTGTAAGCCCTGAGCTGGTGTTCTCTTACACCTGTTTCTACCTTGGTGTGGTTCAGGGGACTGAGTCACTTTCAAACTGTGGTCTACCAACACCTATGTTACACTGAGGACACTTTTTCACTGAGGAATTAAGAGGAGGCTTGGTAGTGAAAATTTCTGTAAACTTCTGATATTTGTGTAGCAAAGCATAGTCTTAGTTTTATTTTTAACCAAATAATTGAACAGATTCAGCCTGACTTCTTTTTAGAGGAAAAAGCAACTCTTGATCTCTTTCCTCGTTGTGCCTTAGTTGAGTTGAAATGTTGACCTCTCCTGCATAGCAACAGTTTGTAGTCACAAACAGAGGCCTGGAACTTCACTGCAGGTTGGTGAGGGAAGAGTGTTCCAGTATCAGTACATGTGCCAGAATAGGAGAGGGAAATGTGACTGCTGCACAGTTCCAAGGACTGAACCCCAGTTTCAAGGTTTTCTCCTACACACTGGCTCTGTTGTGAGACAGCAGGTATCCCAGCTTTCCCTTTCCATGGTCAACCAACCCCCTTGTTGTGTATACTTTACAATGAATAGAAGTGTTTGCAGCAGCTGCCCCTTCTGTGTGTGTGCAGTTCTGCAGGGACTGGAGGTCATGTTTGGCATTTTGTTTGGCGGTGCTCTTTGCAAGCATGAAGTGAGATGATTGTGGAATCGAGAAAAGAGGCAGTGGTAGTTCTTTGTTTGGTTACTGATGCACCACCTCTTTAAAAAACAAAACAACAACTACATAACACAACTCTCCTGCTTTTTCAGAGAGACAATGACCTGTTCTGTAATGCACTTGAAAAATGAATGCCAACAATTTTCCTTTATAAACGCCATTAAATATTTTGCCCGTGCATTCCAGTTTTCACACACCAAACTCAATTTCCATCTGTTATGCACAGGAAATCTTGAATATATACTGATAACTGCTAAAAAGAGAAGTATTCATCTAAACTGTCATTTTCTGTCTCCAGAAGTTTTTCGAGTAATCCTGACATATGCAGAACTCCACATTCTTAACACAAAGGACAAATGTTTTTAAAAACAACCGGCGACGTATCTGGAGCCTGAAGGGAAAGGTGTACATGCTCCAATGATCTACTGCTTGGCAGGGATAAAAGTTCTGATTTTTTTTTTCCTGCAGCTCCAGCATTTTGTGTTCCCTGAGGGGAGGAGGAGTGTGCAAATATGGCAGTAGAATGTGAGCGATCCTGCAGTTTGTGGGATACCACTAATTCTCTTTTTTTCTGTGTGCCTCCTTACAAAAGAGTTTTCTGCTTGTTAGTATTGTGGAAAGCATAGACTCTTAGTCCAATTTGGTATTGCTGTTTTCTTTATATATTTATTTGTATGTTTGTTTGTTTTTGCAAACATTGCAGTTTTTCAGGCTAACTTATTAATCTACTGGTAGCAGAGTTCAGAGCTCACAGTAGCAAGAAAGGATTTTTCTCACTCTTCCTACCTAGATGGCAAGACATTTTCTGGGATGAGGGCCTGATCTTGGATGAAATGTTTTGGTTTTTTTTGTTTTGACTCTGGGAAATCTGTGGGGTGTTGTGGCCAAGTGACTTTAAACGGCTGCTTGTTAACAGAAAGACAGCACTGGGACACCCTTGTCTCGGGGAAGGGAATAAAGGATTTTTGTGAGTGCTTCTGGAATAAAGGATTTTTGTGAGTGCTTCTGTTTTACCTGGATAACTAATAAGTCTCCTTTTGAAGGTTTTAAGGGATCATCTTCTAAGATGGCTTCTCTACTACAGATACCAAGCTAGTGTGAACTGAAACCTCAGCGCTGGTTTGACCCAAGCTTAATGCAGCAAACTGTTACCTCCTTTATTCATTTCTAATTTCTCTCCAGGGGGAACTAGAGAGGCAGTTACTCCAGGCTAATCCCATCCTGGAGGCCTTTGGAAATGCCAAGACAGTAAAGAATGACAACTCCTCAAGATTTGTGAGTATTACTATCCAGCATGATTTTTAGTATGCTGAGCTTTTCAGAGGGAGGACTTTTTTTTGGCTTTGAGTGCAGTGCTATCCTGGGATAGGACAGCTGTCTGTGTGACTTCATTGAAGTTAACCTGGGAAGGGAATTTCATTCAGTGAATTATAAAGAAAATACTTCTGGTAGGTCTCTAGTATGAAGGAACCTGATCCTGTGCCAGGACTGTTTGCACCGATTTTTATCCTAAGTTTAGTACAGTCAGTTTTATCCTGGAGAGCAAATAGCAATCCTTATTTTACTTGCTCTGGAGAGATGGGCAAGTGTCTGAGGCAGACTGAGGAGCCAGAGCTGAAGCTGAATGAAGATGGTTGATGCCAGGCACTGAGGGAGGCGGAACCGTTTGAACCGTACAGCACAGAAAACTGAAAATGCAGTAATTGTGGGAAATCTGGGTTGAAACATAATTAAGTGGAATTGTGGGCTGCCCATTCTTACTTAAAGGTGTTTGGTGTCTTGCTCATTAAATCGTTGTTGTGATCAATAGACTTTGCCTATTGGCTGATCTTATGTTTTGCATAAAACCTGACCTGTTCTGAATTTCCTTTCCCACATTAAAAAGACAAGGTTAGCCTTTGCTGCTTATTGCAATTACTGGACAGATTGAATACTAACCTTTTTGCCAATAACTTCCTTTCAGGGCAAGTTCATCAGAATCAACTTTGATGTCAACGGTTACATTGTTGGTGCCAATATAGAGACCTGTATCCTTTTTGTAACCACTTAAAGTTACAGTAGTAGTTAAGTACAGTAAAGTTGAAGTAAGCAGTAGTAATGCTTAGCAAGCTTATCCCACCTTACCTTTGTTTGTGAAGTTGAGAATGTGTTGGGAGGCACTTAAATTTTGCTAGCAAGATTACTGTTGTAGCTGTAGTGTATTTTGTGGTTTGGTGACCGCAGTGGATATCTCTTGTGAATTAATGAGTTCTAAACATAGGAAGCTGAGATGGCAACATAAACTGCTATAAGATAAATAGCTTTGGAATTTCATGAGCCACTTTTACCTCTGTGCCAGGTGAATGCAGATGAATGGCTGCTATTTCTCTGTTTACCAGTAAAGATTCTCTTGTCATTGCCATCATTCAAAAGCTGACAGAACTGAGACCAGAACTCAGTGGCTTGTTGGCTGATAACAATTGCAAAATCAATACTTCTGTTAGCTGGCATGGGGAGAAGATCAAGTACTGCTAGGTTTTCTTTTGTGATAAAAGAGGAAATGATGTGTATGTTCTGCCATGTGCCTTAACTCTCAGAAGATCTACTGGAGAAGTCACGTGCAATTCGTCAAGCCAAAGAGGAGAGAACCTTTCACATCTTCTACTACCTGCTGTCTGGGGCAGGAGAACATTTGAAGAGTAAGTTTGATTTTTGTTGTGGGTGTGGAGTTCTCTTGTCACTGCAAAAGGGTCCAAACTCTTTCTGCACTTGCACCTATTCTTTCATAGTTTCTTGTCTCTGCCTCTCAGATATGGCCGCCCCTTCTCCACTTCTGCATACGCATTCGTCCCTCTGCCCTCCCCCTGCACTTCTCAGTTCCTGAAAACTTGCTTCTCTGGTTCCTTCCTGCACTTGTCTCCTTGCCAGAAATGAATCTACACCCTTCCTTATCTAAATCACTGTCCTGTGTTTAGTCTAGTCTTGTATGATGTAAGCCTGTCTTATGCGGCAGTGATCCTACTGTGATGTGCTCAGCGTTTGGGTGAATGGAGCAAAGCGTCTGGCACCTATGCAGCTCTAGGATGCTAGCACACCTACCTTTAAAGCCTCAACTAATGTTGGAATGCATGTTGTGTGAGAGCTGCAAATTGATCTGGAGGAATAACAGGAAGAGACGACTTTTCTCATAGTTGCTACTATTACAAGAGCTATTTATTAACCTTTGTGTGACTTGAAACAAATAAGGCATCTGAAGTGGAAGGCAAATTTACTTCAAAGTTAATCCCTGCTTTTTATAGACTTAGGATATAATGATGATTGGCACTTCTTTAGCGAAGTATTCCAAAGGAAGGAATAGAAAGAAATAAGGCAGAAAAACTCCATTTTTATTTGAAAATATATTAAATTTTCATCTGTTAGTAAAACTGATCTTAATCTCAGATTCATCCAGCACCTGCTAGTATATGCAGGTGAGACGTTTGCTCTCAGTGGTAGTTTGTCTATTAAAATAACATCACGATAACTTCTTTCTCCTTTTTTTTTCTTAAGCTGATCTACTTCTGGAGCCTTACAACAAATACCGCTTCCTTTCCAATGGGCATGTCACGATCCCGGGTCAGCAAGACAAAGATATGTTTCAAGAGACCATGGAAGCTATGAGGATCATGGGCATCCCAGATGAGGAACAAATAGGTAGGAGTCCTCTGGAGAGCTTGAAACGCAAGAAAATCAAGGAGGAAATAGAGCACATCTCTGTAAACTTCTATTTTTGGTTTGTTTTCATTTTTTGGTATTTTTTTGTTGTTACTTTGTTTCTTTGGCCCCAGCTCAAACCCCAAGTGAGCAGAGTGCAGGTGGTGAGTTTAGTGGCTTTGGAGTAATCCACTTCAGGATATACAAGCATAGTTTCAGTTCATACATTCAGTCTTAGAAGTCAAACTGCCAATGAAAACGTTCATCTTTTTTGCTGGTTTTGATCCCAGACTGAGAGCTGTGTATCTGGTTTATGAGTAACACATCCAAGATACAAGATTTCCCTCATTCTCTTGTGTAATGCAAGGTTTGTATGCTCCCCCGCCCCCTAAGCAATGGCTTTTAAGTATCTAATCTAGTACTGGCTGGATTAGTGCTTTGAAAATGGCCTGCTTATGGTGCCTTTCTTTCCAGCTTAACACTGAACTGCTGATCAGAAATTAATATTGTCTGATTCTGGGAGCACAGTTCCCTAGAATTTATGAAGCCATCACAAAGTGCAACAATACTTACTCACTTTTTCTGTGCTCTCATTTATAATCTGCCTTACTGGCTGGGAACCAGTGGTCTGCCAAATTTCAGTTTGTAGATGTATAAGGTCTTACAAAACTACAACTTTTTTTCCCTACACTGTAGCAAGCATCTGTGTTTTTTTCTTTTTTTATGAGGTCACTGCTTCCTCTGCTGGAGGCTGTAGCTCTTGTGGCTGGAATATGTGCTTGTGCCTTAGCTGTTGCTCTTCACTGTGCAGTCAGCTATAAATCCATGCTTTTGTTATCCACAGTTTAATACTATATCCTAAATCATCTAAGACAAACTGCTATAGAGGTGAAGACATGTTTGCCTAAATATAATTAAATAATTGGCAGCCTAATTTATTGCTAAGTTGTCCTACTGTATTCGTTTTGTTGTTATTTGATTTGTGGCTCTTTTTGTTTGTTTGTTTTGTTTTTAATGTATGCTCTAGGGCATGTCTTTGCTGTCACATAGATGAGCAGTTGGTTCCAACCACTGCAGCAAAGATAACTGTAGTATTTTGCTCTTGCCATTCAAGGTATGAAGTTCCTTTAGGCTTAAAATAAGAATAGATAGAGTAGCTGGCTGGGCAGTAAGATTACTTAGTTTTGATGTATAATCTAAATGCTAACTTTCTCCATGTATGAGACAACATCAAAACAAGCTGTATGTCCGAGTGCCAGGACTCCAGGTTCAGCTGTCAAAACACTGGATTTCAAAACATGCCACTAGGAGCATATATGATTCTCTTCTGTTAGTCCTGATGCAGAATCTGTGGAGCCTTTGTTTGTTCTGCTATCAAAAAGCAGCCGTTTCTGTAGTAGGTAAAAAATTAGGAGATGAAAAAGATATTTGGCATAAGACCATTTTTATGAGTGACTGCCAATTTTTTCAAGGCAACAAGAAGCTGTTATGCAATGAGCTTTGATAGGCATGTAGTGAAAATTGGCTCTATGCTGTGATACTGAAATTTTTTATCCCTGTCCTAACGTCTGATGCTGCATTTGACTGTTCAGAAGTACAAATATTTAATAATGGTTGAGGTGATTCAGCATGTGATTAGTTATGGCACAGGCCCTTTTGCCCACATCCTGTCGCCCTCCCTATATTGTAGTTTGTCTGTATGGTCTACAGATCTTGGTCAGGGAGCTGAAAGCAATATGAAGTTAAAGGAGCAGAAACTTCTTTCTCTTAATTGATTTGCACTCTTAAAAACTGTATTTTTCATTTGTTTAACAGTACTTGTTGAGAAAAAAGTGAATTTTGGTTATCAAGAGCAAACATGTAGATGTTATAGGTTGAGATGTGACTCTGGATCTTGTTTCCAACTTTACTGTAGTGATGTTGAGGATGGGTATATTCCCAGGCTGCCTAGTCTTGCACTGGAGAAGCAGGGAAAGCCCTGTGTCCTGGATGGGAGTCATATAGAGGAATTACTTATCTGTGGTGGGATTTTTTGCCAAATTCCAGAATGATTTTTTGCTGTTGGGAAGAGCTTCTTACTTTCCATGCCATGGTTAACTGGGTCATATTGGGGCTTTGCTGATGTCTGACACTGAGCTGTTGCTATTTCAAAAGGTCTTCTGAAGGTTATCTCAGGTGTTCTTCAGCTTGGCAACATAGTCTTCAAGAAGGAGCGCAACACAGACCAAGCCTCTATGCCAGACAACACAGGTAACCAACCTCCTGTCCCTACAACTCCACCCCTAAAAAAAATTCCCTGTAGAAAATTAGAGGAAAAAAAAGCCTACAGGAAGTTCTTGCAAGTAGAGAAATCAATTACAGTATATAGGGAATGCTCCCATCCTATTTTTCTATCAAGTGACTTACTGTCAAAGGAGATGTCATGCCCCTTCATATAAATATAAAAAGAAATGCTTTGTCTTGCCAAATGTGGATTTGCAGCCACTCATGGGCAAGAATGTGGCACTGTTATTGTTAAAGAACCAGGCAGAAAGTACACATAACAGTGACCAGATGAAAAGGCTTACTCTACTGGAACACATAGCATGTGTCTGTTTTAATCAGGCTAAGAATGATTACTTCTTACATACCTGATTAAGGAATATTTACAAATTTCATATTTAGATACCTTTCAGTTGGCTATTATTGCATGTGTAAGTAGCATCATCTTTCACATAATAGAAGTCTGCGTATTGGAAGACATCTTAAAGTTGTGTTGTAGAATTACTGCAGAAATGTCAGAGGTGGCTAAATGCTCTTTAAATGTTCTTGCTTTTGGCTGTCAGGGTATAAAATGTGCTTTAAGGGGCACCTTGGGAAGGAAGAGTAACCATTTGAGTTTTTGGCTTTTTAATTTGAAATAAAAAGGGTTGTCCCAAAAATCACTTAGTAGAAGGAAGTACAACGAGTTTGATTAAGAAGTTTGTCACTGGTGGTATCTTTAATGTGATGGTAAATGTGAACTCTATGGGGATTCCCTGTTATGTCTTACTAGTATGTGAGAGTATTGTGTCAAATACACTCCTGTGACTTTTAAAGAAACTCTGTAACCTCTAGTAGGGGTTTTTAGAGTTTTTTGGGAGGGTTTCTTTGTTTCATTAACCTGCTCTTCATTTTATGGCTTTCTGAGAGCAGTTGTTACTGTCCTGAGAATGCAGTTGCAGGAACGTTTTCTTTCTCTTATTTTCTTTCAGAAAAACAGGAAAAAAACCCAACATATTGTTATCTTTGTTTCTTTTTTCCTTCCTAAGCTGCTCAGAAAGTGTCTCATCTTCTGGGTATCAATGTGACAGACTTCACCAGAGGTATTCTGACTCCTCGCATCAAAGTTGGGCGAGATTATGTCCAGAAAGCTCAGACCAAAGAACAGGTAGGCATTCTGTACAAATGAATGAGTACTTCATTCTTTAATTTTGCTGTCACAAAGCTAGCAAATCTATTAAAATTTTCTTTAGCATTTAATGGCCATCTTCATGGCTGCAGTGTTATTCAAGCAACTACAGCTTGAATAATATGGCATCTGTGTTCCTTCTAGTATTAGCTCTCTTGATCTGTATAAAAATAGCAGTCACCCCTGCCCCTGTAGCACTTCTTCTCGTATGAGGAAAAAATGAGAGCACAACTCTCCTAATTTTAGTGACTGACTGTCTCAGGGGAGTAAGTTTCTTCAGTGCTCTATGCAAGGATGACATTTTCAAGTTGCTATAACATAGAAAGCACCATTTCTGAGTAGGCCAGCTGCTTGGGTGGAAGAATTTGTATCTCACCTCTGAAATTGCTTGTATGTTTCTTAAAAGTCTTGAATCAGGCTGTGCTGAATGTGTTCTTAAATGAAACCTGAATTAGAAGCTAATGGCTTCCTAAATAAAGCCACTGTGCTTACTCTCTGCGTGGCCTTTTCATAAACACATCATTACTCTCAGTGAAAATAAACATGCCCCATAACATGAGAAGGATTGGGAAGGGAAAGTGAGATCTAGAAATATTCACTGACTGTCTTTCAGTTTTGACATTTAATTTCCTACTCTTTATATTTTATTTTTGTGTTAATCATGGGTAGGGTGATGGCACTGAGGGGAAAACAATGATTTTCACGAATTCTAAATTACAAAGTAATTTTAATGCTTTTCTTTGGATACATGTGAACATGCTACGTTACTTTGGAAGGGACTTGATTTTGTTTATTTTTTCTTGAATATTAAGCTATGGTTTCTCAGGTAGGCATGGTCCTAAAAGTTGGCTTTGACATGCTGATTTATTAAAATATTCTTTGCTCCTGCTTATGGAATATCACTGTCATAATGCAACTCCTGATATTTGTCTTTCTGCGTAGGCTGACTTTGCCATTGAGGCTCTGGCTAAAGCCACTTACGAACGGATGTTCCGGTGGCTGGTTATGCGCATCAACAAGGCGCTGGATAAGACCAAGCGACAGGGAGCATCCTTCATTGGAATCCTTGACATTGCTGGTTTTGAGATTTTCGAGGTAAGGAGATGTCAGGTCCCTGCAATCAGCACAGTTTACCATGGGGCAAGGTAGGAAATGTGTTGAAGGAAATAGTTTCAAAGCTGGAATAAAATAGAGCAGCTTTGGAAATCGTGTGTATATTCTGCTTTTATTTGAGATCCCTGCTGATTTGAACTGTCAGGTTATTTAATAATGTGTGCGAGTAGTTCATAATTCTTAGTTTGTATGGACTGCAAATATTGTTATCTCATTGCTTTCTATTCTGGTGCTACATCCTTTTTGTTGTGTGCATCACAATTATTTTAATTTTATAGTTCTGGACACTTGTGATTCTCTATAATTCAGCATGCAAGAGTTTGCT
The DNA here is from genome assembly GCF_019232065.1 of Centrocercus urophasianus. Lineage (NCBI taxonomy): Eukaryota > Metazoa > Chordata > Aves > Galliformes > Phasianidae > Centrocercus > Centrocercus urophasianus. The sequence goes on from NW_024885344.1 coordinate 1,959,515, forward strand.
AGTCTTTGAAATGTCAAGTGGAGTTAAAATTTTGTCCCCTTAGTTTATCCCAAAGCATTAAAAATATGAACCATTGAAACTTATTAGCGTCATTAAGAATTGTTAGAAAGTCTTTCTGCTGCTTAGTTTTGACAAAGGCTTTTGAAAAGACAAAGGAAGGGGAGACCAAATCAGGTTCAACATATCCTAATATATCCTGTGTTCTGTGAGAAGTGTGAAAATCAGGGTTCAGAGTCTGGTTTCACATCTAAACTGATGTGACAGTTCGTTGATGAAGAAAAGGAGTAAACTTTCACCTTTCCCCTTCTGCTGTTCCTGGCTACACCCTCTTGTACTGTCTAATTTTCCAGGACTGCAGATACTGTTTTTCTTAGGGTGGCATATAATTGAGTCAGTCTGTGAAGGAGAATCTAAGCACAAAAACTGATGCAAGGTAAATGAGAGAAAGAAGCAGCTGAAGGAAAGCTAAAGGAGAAACAGGAAAGGGAAAGTGGGAGCTCCCTCTATAGGTAACAGTTAACTGTTGGGCTAAATCATAATGTCCGTGAAACTAGACTTCCAGAATGTGGCTTTGCATTATGTTTAGTCTTAAATAGCCACAGGCTGACACCAGGAAAGAACTATGCTGCTATTCCCATGGCAGCCAGGTAACAAGCCAGGCAACTCCTATGAACTTGTGTTTTTCTGAATCTAGCTTCTGTGCAGCTGCAAAGTTACTTGGTTCATTTATTGATGAAATAGAGAACTAAGCCACAGGAAGATTGCTTTGTTTCTCTCTGATCGTGTTGTTTATCTAACTGTACTTTTAGTTTAATGGTTGCTACATCTCATAAAAATGTGAGGAGAGTGGAAATGCGTGGTTAGGAATTACTGGAACATGGAGGAAGTAGAACAGAACCACTCTGTCCAGCAGCTGCATTAAATTAAGTATGGTTTAACATGAAAATGCATCCTTGGTTTTTAACCTTATCCGTACAGTTTGAAGAAATCAGGGCACAATGAAGAAATTTTGCTCAGTTTTCTTGTTCTGATTTTATACATCAAAGAGGATTTTAAAAGGACTTCCCAGTACACATGTTTTCAGTAATCTGCCTGCAGACCTCCATTGCTTCCCTTCCTATGAAGAGGGCTTGCCAGCTCTGAATTTGTGAGAAAACCGGAGGTTTTTCTGTTCCCGGGTTAAGTGGCTACAGTAATTCTTCTGCTGTTTATGACAAAACATTCTTCTGCAAGTTCTGAGGAGCAGCGTGTGAATTTCCCTTGGGACTGATGCAGTGTTTCAGTAGCATGTGACAGGAAATGCGGTTCATAAGCAAAAGAGTTAGAAGTTAGACAAGAACAGAGCTTAGAGTTGCTGAGCTATAACTATAAACGTGATGTTTAGTGCTAGGAGAATAGTAGACGTGCCTTCAAAAGCAACTGTTCAAATGTCTTTCTACCCTTTTCTTCATTAGCTGAACTCCTTTGAGCAGTTGTGTATTAATTACACAAATGAGAAGTTGCAGCAGCTCTTTAACCACACCATGTTCATTCTGGAGCAAGAGGAGTACCAGAGGGAGGGCATAGAGTGGAATTTCATTGACTTTGGCCTGGACCTGCAGCCCTGCATTGACCTCATAGAGAAGCCGGTAAGAAGCCTATTCTCCTGTTCTTGAACAACAAGAAATGGCTGCACTGATTGTGTCATAAAAAGCTAGTCTCCCTATATACAGCTGGCTTTTGTAATTCTCTACTGTCACTGTGCTTTGATAAGAAGCAGAAATGAACAGTTTTCTCTTGGTTTGAAAGTCTGTCAATAAAATCATTAGTATCGGTTCTGTAGGAAGTGTTGCATGCAAACAGATCACCTTGTTGCCCGTTTTTTTTAATCAGAAAATTATCTTTGTGTAGAACTGCATGGTGCCAGGTGCAGAAGTGCAATTTCGGATAAATAGTGTGAACTTCCTTTTTTGCCTACAAGCGTGAAGAGAGGCTGGGAATCTCTGTTGCTTTCACCCTGCACTAGCAAAACTTGGAAATTCACACATTTCACAGTAGATTTCCAATAGTAAGAACTAGTGCCTGCAATTTGCTGCTCTGGTCTTCTGTAGTCCTTAGTCCTTGTATTAAAAAAAAAAAAAAAAAAAATTTTTTTACTTAAAACACCCTGTATAAGTGTCATGAAAGAGGCCTTCAATTAAAAATGCTCAGAGGTTGTGGATGCCCCATCCCTGGAGGCATTCAAGGCCAGGCTGGATGTGGCTCTGGGCAGCCTGGTCTGGTGGTTGGTGACCCTGCACTTAGCAGGGGGGTTGAAACTACCTAATCATTGTGGTCCTTTTCAACCCAGGCCATTCTATGATTTCAGAAGAGGATCTTGAGAGATTATTAATGATTTCTATTACTGTGGCAGCAGTTGAACTGATACCACAGGACAGATGAATGTGATAGGGATCATGGTTAGGTATCCTTTTTTCCTAGCTGTCCAAGGGTTGTAATTACTGATACAGTCATGTACTTAATGGTGTTTGGATGTTTCCTTCTTTTAAGGCTGGCCCCCCTGGTATACTGGCCCTGCTGGATGAAGAGTGCTGGTTCCCAAAAGCAACAGACAAAAGCTTTGTGGAAAAAGTTGTACAAGAACAAGGCACCCACCCCAAATTTCAGAAGCCGAAACAGCTGAAAGACAAAGCTGACTTCTGTATCATACATTATGCTGGCAAGGTAAAGAATTAATAGCTAAACTGCATTAAAAGAATGTCTGCCTTATTTTCCACTGGGTAACTACTGTTTTTTAGAAGTAGCTACAGAGGGACTGTGTTTTGGAAGACGTAGGAAATTGGTGGGAGACTTCACAAAGCCATTTCATTGCTGTAGACATTACGGGGCAGGAGATTTCCATGAAGGAGATTAACCTGCAAATTATCTATGTATAGTTGAGGACATGTCAAATTGACACCAACTTAAATTTGTTCTCTGTGACTTAATGGGATTGGAGATACTTTTCAGAAACCTCGCATCAAGATTTCATCATCAATAATGGTGGTGCAGCAGTTTTTTGCTTCACACTCAGGCTGATGCATACTAGCATTGCAAATCCATTCCCGATAAAACAGAGCATTCAGCTTTTTTTAAGGGTTTGGTGTTTGTAGGTATGCTTGCTTAGATGACACATTCAAGACTAATTAGGTTGTCTGTTGTTGATTATGCAAACCTTGGTGCTGCTTTTCTAGACTTTGCAGAATCTTGCTGGATCTTGTGCTGCAGAAAATGCTCTGGAGTTTCTTGACGTGTTTTTCTTCTCCAGGTGGATTATAAAGCAGATGAGTGGCTGATGAAGAACATGGATCCACTGAATGATAACATTGCTACTCTTCTCCATCAGTCGTCGGATAAGTTTGTGTCTGAGTTGTGGAAAGATGGTATGTAGTTAAATGCAATTTCATGTATTTTCTCTTCCTGTTTTACAGGGAAAAAATTGTTGGTTCATCAAAAATCTGTTATGACCTGTGTTCCTTTTTTCCCTGGGGACTAAACCACCAAGATGAATATTATCCAGTACCTCTTTTGCTTAGACCCTGGTATTGCATTTAAAATTCACTGTAACACAAAAGAAAGGCTCATGTGCATTGACTTACATTAAGCTTGCTGCATATTCTGCAATTATTGTTCTAAGTTGAGAATGCCAGATTAAAATATGAACACACCAATGCGTCCTGGCAGCTTGCTTAGCTGCAACACTCAAATGCAAGATCTGAGGCTGAATCTAGGTTTTCCATCCTGCAATAGCGTATTTTTTCCGCAGTGTTGTTCAGTATTTTGCTCTATCTCCTCTGAGTTTATCTGCTTTTGAGTCTTACTGTTGCTGTCACTTTCTGTCATGGGTTTTCTTTGACGTCTCTGTCTGTTGCAGAGATGCAGAACGTTCAGAGAGCCTATTTCTATCAACACTTTCCTATTCTTCATCTAGAACCAGGTGACTGAGAAATCCAGCTGTTGTGTCATGTGTGTAATGCATCCTAGAGCCATGCAAGAAATGCTTCCATTAACTTCTCTTTGTCCCTTTGTCATACCTGCTTGTCTCTCTTGTTCATTTCCTTTGCTTTGTGCTAGTAGCTCCTCACAGACTTAAAAAAAAAAAAAAATAATAATAATAAGAATCCTTGTGAGTGGAGACAAGGCAAATATGGACACAATCAGGTGCTAAAGGTGCTATTGCAAGACTTTCATAGGAACAACTAAAAGCAAATCCCTGTCAAATGTTTGGATGTAGAACTAGTAAGGCTATATTTCATTCCAAAACTTGGAAGAAGAACTTTTCTAAGACTGTGTTAAAACTGAAATTCAGTTTAATGCTGATTCTAATGCCGGGGTTTGATTTCAGCTGCAGATCACAAAAAGGAAAGTTAAGTTTGGAAAAGGAATTGGTACAATGTGAAAAATATCCATCAGCAAGTAGTACCCAGTAAGGCCTCTGCTGTGTGAGGCTGACACATGCCTTTTGGAGTTAGAATGTTGACTGAACCACGGCTGATCAGATCTCATCTGTTGTTCTCTGGAGCTTCTGTTGCAAGTGACTGTCCTTTTTTGCCATCTTGATGTAGATTGCAGGGCTCAAGTTTTTAAGAGGATTGTTCCAAACAGAATCTGGGACACTTTTCTGTGGATTTCCCTATGGTGTCATCTAGTAACATAACCTTCTTTTCTTTCTGATAAGACAGCTTTGACCCTATTCTAATGGCTGCTCTAGAAGTGAGCAGTTATAAACTAATATTAACTGTAAATGACAGTGTCTGTCCTTTCTGTTTTCTTCACTTGTGGGGATTTCTCTTGACTCTTGATTTTTTTAATCTAGCCAGTTGAGCACAAGTTATATATTTTTAGAAGTTAAGACAGGGAGCCTGAGTGTAGGCATCAAGCAATCACTGAGGATAGTAGCGAGATAGTAGATTGAAGCCCTTGAGAAAAAGTACCTTAGGGTGTGGGGATTTATAGTGGTTGTGAGTGTGAATATTTATCTCTACATGATAGAACAATGGGAAAAAGGAATGCTTTAGTTTCTTCTGACTGATGCTACTCTCAGATCTAACTGGCTTCTATTGAAAAAAACAATCTTGGAATTCACCCATTAAAATGATGGCTTCATTAATACTTGGATGTCATTGTAGCATAGTGGAGAAGCTGTTGGGGCAGGGAGTTCTGGCTTTCTCCTAGTGGTGTTGTTCATGTCTGTAAGTCATAGAATGCTTGTTCTGCAAAATAACTCAAGCAGTGGTGTTGGTGTTTATCAAGCCTTTAACCATGTTTGTTCGGTTAACAAGTAGACATGGCTTTTCTGATCACCAAACATGGCAATTCTGCTTCTGGCTGAAGAGTCAAGCTGGGCTTTTTCTCTAACTGCAGCCCCTTCTGAGTCAGAGGTAACAAATAGTTGACTCTGGTGTGGGCTAGCAGCTAGAACTCTTGGTTTGTTGTTTTTCATTAACCTAAGCAAGTGGAAGCATCTGAAACACACTTCTAGATTGCTCTTCCAGATCTGCCCTCCAGAGCATCAGTAGGCTGTGTCTGGGAGTAAGTTTGATTCCATCACTCAAACTTCCTGTAGTGAGCTGTTGCTTTTTTTTTTCCTTCCTGCTCCTATCCCTGCACAAATTCTGTACAGGAGTCGACATCTGTGTAGAGATGAAGCAAAAAGGATCCTGCAGCTCCTCTCATTTATCCTGTTCTACCCAGATGTTCCTTGTACAGACCAGTATTTCCTTTGGTTGTGGCTGAATTTTAATACCCTTTCTTGTGCTTTCTCTAGTTGATCGTATTGTTGGGCTGGATCAGGTAGCTGGCATGTCAGAAACAGCGTTGCCAGGAGCCTTTAAAACCAGGAAGGGTATGTTCCGAACAGTGGGACAACTTTACAAAGAACAACTGGCTAAACTGATGGCCACCCTGAGAAACACCAACCCCAACTTCGTCCGTTGCATTATCCCCAACCACGAGAAAAAGGTAAAGGAGGTTGTAACTACTGCCCATGCAGTCATAGATGGACTTCCTTGGCAGGGTATGACTGGGTTGTTATATCTTCCCAGTTTTTGCAACAGATTTTGTAGTGGTCCTGTTTATTCAAGGTCTCTCTTTACAGTTATCTTAAATAAGGGTACTCGTTCCAGAATTTGGGAGACTGATCGTTGCAGTTATTTCTAAGGTGGCAAAAAAGCTTTCAATTTCTCATAACAAGAAAAAAAAGAGAACCAGCTGCTTTACAAAACAGGGGAGGAGGCAAGGTGTTCAGCCTCTTTTTGTACAAGCTTAATGATACTAAGCCAATGTTTTTTTTCCTTACCAGGCTGGAAAGCTCGACCCCCACTTGGTCCTTGATCAACTTCGCTGCAACGGAGTGCTGGAGGGAATCCGTATTTGTCGTCAAGGCTTCCCCAACAGAGTTGTATTCCAGGAATTCAGGCAAAGGTAAAGACTAGAAAATAATAGTCTGCTATCTGCTACTTCATGTTCTTTTGTATACAGGTGCAGGTTTTTTTCTAAGAAAACCATAAGCTGTTGAAGTCGAAATGTAGTAGGAACTAGCATTTTTTGTTTTCATATATAACTATGTAATTAATCCAATGCATTCTGCTCTTCAGATATGAGATCTTAACTCCAAATGCAATTCCCAAAGGATTTATGGATGGAAAACAAGCCTGTGTGCTGATGGTAAGACATTCCATAAACTCTTTGAATAGAATAAACATTATGGATGTGGTGAGGAAGCTGGGGTTGTGTATTCTGTAAGCATATTAATTGTATCTTCTACACACAGAAATTCAAAAGACAAACATGTTTGTCTGAGAGAAGGAGGGTGCAGAAAACTGTCTTGCCTTCGCTGTTGGAGGCTCTTGACTAACATGAGGTTCAATAATCATGGGCAAATCCTTCTGTTTCAACACATCTGCACTTTTAGATGCCAACAGCATTCACTGAATCAAAATGTTAAGAGGCGTTGTTATCTTTGGTTACATACTTGAAGTACAAGCTCCAACAAACATTTTTAAATGCCTGCTGATGGCAAACACTTTCAATGAGAACTCTTAATTTCTGCAGAAATGCCTGCTTCAGAGGGAAAGTTTTGGCTTGTTAGCTTGATGACTAGGGGACACTGAGCTGAATTTAAGGGATTGCTGTTTATTCTGTCTCAGAGGAATATAGTTTCTTCCTCTGAACTGGTGTAAGGTATCGGCCACAAATCCTTTAAAGGAAGGGAAAGTTGGTTGGGGTGCCTTTCAGGCTAGTATTGGGAAAAATGAAATACGAAGAATCAACAGATGTATTCTTCTTAGGAAAGGAAGAGGACTTTTAGAAAGAAAAACATATTCCTTGCAGCATCCTTGTAGCTTTGGGTACTAGATGTGGTGTTATATTAAATAATGGCCTTCTAACATGTTTTCTGTCTTATATTGCCTCTGTTTCATGCCATACTTGACTGAGCTCCAAATCTTCTAATTGAGACAGGGCTTTTGCAGGAGTTAGCAGTGTTGGCTGACCTGACTGGGTTATTGTGGGAGAAAAGGGGTATCTTATAGCTGTGAGAGTCATATAATCTGTGTTGTGACATGGAGCAATCTTTGCAGTAAATATATTCTTCTCTTTCTCTCATTATAGATCAAAGCATTGGAGCTGGATTCTAACCTTTACCGAATTGGACAGAGTAAAGTGTTTTTCAGAGCTGGAGTCCTTGCTCATCTTGAAGAAGAGAGAGATCTGAAAATCACAGATGTCATTATTGGCTTCCAAGCATGCTGCAGAGGCTACCTGGCCAGAAAGTAAGGATCAGATTTTATAAAGTACATTATAAACATATGTGTTTCTATTCTTCAGGTGCAAGTTTCTCTTCCAAAAAAAAAGCTGATTACAAATTATTTTTTGTCAGAAGGACCATGACTTGTTCACTGTATACAACAGCTGATAATTGTTTTAGAGTTGTTCAATCTCTGTAATACTTGAGTGCTTGCACGTGCAAGAAAACATGTATGCTGCTGTCCTACATACAGAGCAGTAAAGACTATTTCCTTCCATAGGAACACTACACAGCAATATAGGAGGCAACTTTTAAGTTTGGGGTTTTTGTTGTTTTTTTGTGAAAGTGCTGCAAGTTATGAATGTGATATTTCAAAGGTCTTAGCACAGGGGTTTCTCTGAATCTGTTAGGTAGGACTGCAAATGGTACAGATCTAAAAACAAGAATAGTATCTGTCAGGTACAAAACACCTCTGTTTCGTATCTCCTCGTGGGAAGTGAGAATGAGGCTTCTAAGATAAGGAGGTGCTAGGGAAATACAGAGGAAATTGAGTAAAGGAAAAGATAACCAGTCTTACCTGAGCAGAAAAAGGCTTAAAAAAGCCAGTGGAATTGCACTGCAAATTTTGTTCTGCCTTTTTTTTTTTTTTTTGAGGAGGGAACCTTGTAAAAATATAATCTATAGTTCTCCAAGAGTGGCTTTGGTTAAGAGGTTCCTACTGTGGGTTCCTGTGTTATCTGATCTCCATTTACTTTGTAGAGCTTTTGCCAAGCGCCAGCAGCAGCTGACAGCCATGAAGGTGCTCCAGAGGAACTGTGCTGCTTATTTGAAGCTGCGGAACTGGCAGTGGTGGAGGTTGTTCACCAAGGTAATATTTTTTCCCTTTATACAAGTTTTGGTGAGAGTTTGTCGTTGTGATTTAAGCTTCTCAGGTTGAACTACAGCAAAAAAAAACCAAAACGACAACAAAAAAACCACTTCCTTTCTAGCTGAGCTTGCTTATAACTGCACCCTGATTCATTTTGATAATGAATATTGTAACATATTTTATATCTGCAGTATTCCTGCATAAAAAAGAAGTGCAAGGCTATGTGCAAGTAATGTGGAAAAGCAGAAGTCATCATTTAAAGTTTTATGCATAGAAGAGGATTGCTTGTTTTGGTAGCATGTCACTTCAAAGAGTCACTTACTACATGGCTAGTCAATTTAGCTAGACAAAAATTGTTAACATGGAGAGAGGTTTATCATCTTTTTCTCCAGAACCATGAAAGCAAAATGAAAACACTGAAGTCTGATTCTACTGTTAAACTTGTACATATTTTATCTTTATAAAGACAATGAGCACATGAAGAAACAATCTTTTTCTTGAAGTCACAGGATTTTTTACTCTTCAACTGTGGAGACTTTGCAGCAAAGTCAGAGTTGAAAGTATTCTTCTTCTTCCTATGAAGATTTCTAAGGATTTTTGCTGGGGAAGCACACAGATGAGTGGTGGTGGTGTTTTGTTTACATTGACTGCCCACAAACTGTAATTTGCCCCACTGGATGGCAAATCTATTTTACTGTTATTACTGCTTACCCCTTGAGAGTCTTGAATTTTTTACATATTACTCTCCTGAATTATCCCATCCTGAAGGAAATATTGATTAGTCAGGCAAGCACAGGGTTAGTGGCAAAACAGACTGTATCCAGTCCTCTCTAATTCTCCCATGGTTCATAACAAAGTAATTGGTCAGTCCTTCATATATGATACTTACAAAAACATTGTTTTATTGGATGCTCATCATGTACAAGAGCACTTTGTCATGTTCTTAATGTTTATTAAATACATCCCATTCCCTTGGTTTCCTTTTTAGGTGAAGCCCCTGTTGCAAGTAAGCAGACAGGAAGAAGAGATGATGGCCAAGGAAGAAGAACTAATAAAGGTTAAGGAGAAGCAGCTAGCTGCAGAAAATAGACTGAGTGAGATGGAGACATTCCAGGCCCAGGTGAGTTGTGTGTAAAACTCATTCTGTCCACTGCCCTAAGAGCTGCTCCTTTGCTTCAGTGGTCTGATGCATAAGCTGCAGGATTCCTGCTGGCTGAAATATGTGACTTTGCTCTACCTTGTTGGGTTTTGCTTGCCCTTCTCCCCAGCTCAGTTCCTAGTGAATAACTATTGCCTTGTTACAGCCATTGTGTGTAAAGTCTCTTTTGGCTGAGTATTATAGCAAGCTGGTTGAATTCAGCCTTAATGGAATTCTTTTTGTTTGGAACACAGAAGGTGGCAGCAGGTTTGTTTTTCTGCAGGGATGATACTTACTAGCATTACTTTTGTAGGGGAAAATTAAACAATCTCCTTATTTCAAATGGTCATAATCTCTAGAAATTTGTTAGGGCTAATGTGAATGGTTTGTGGAGGGAATCAAGCACTTAAAAACTGCATTTTGACATTCAATCTTTAACTCATAGCAGGAGACAGCTGAAGTTGTTATAACTGTGGAACATTGGCATATATACCTTCAGATAATATAAATTACTTAGTGCTTTGGTAAATTGGAGTTTGTCTTACTGTTGTTTCTGCTTTGTGTACTATGAAGCTAATGGCAGAGAAGATGCAGCTGCAAGAACAGTTGCAAGCAGAAGCTGAACTCTGTGCTGAAGCTGAGGAGATAAGAGCCCGCCTGACAGCCAAGAAGCAAGAGCTGGAGGAAATATGTCATGACTTGGAAGCAAGGGTGGAGGAAGAAGAGGAACGGTGTCAACATCTGCAGGCTGAAAAGAAGAAAATGCAGCAGAACATTCAGGTAATGCATTAGGAATGCCATCTCTGGTAGCAGTAAGCAGGATAATAGGAGTCAGAGTGGTTTGATTTGTCTTACATTTTGGAGGAAATCAGAGGAGTGAGAATAACAATAAAAGAAAAGATTGAAAAATCTAAGCATGGAAATAATGGGGCAGGACAATTCTGATGCCTTAGGCATTGAAACAGTCATTTGGAATGTGTTATTCCATTCTTGAAGGTGAAGGTTATGGCTACTTGTCAAGTAACTGGACAAGTTTTTGCTTGAACCAGGTGTTTTGAGAACAGTAGTATTGTTTGCAAAACAGTATTGTTTTCTTCTGCTATAAATTTTATTTACTGAAGTGCAGTATGTTGCATCAAGTCAAGACAGAGAAGTCAATTCTGGAGAGTGCTAATATTACCTTGTAGTAGGGGTTAAAGAAAAAGAAACGTTAAAATTAGAACTTGTCTGTTGTGCTGGTTATATTGGGCAGTGAGCAGCACTGACAAGTTCCTTGCTTTTGTGTTTGTGCTGTGAAGGAACTAGAGGAGCAGCTTGAAGAAGAGGAAAGCGCAAGGCAGAAGTTGCAGCTGGAAAAAGTGACCACAGAGGCCAAATTGAAGAAACTAGAAGAAGATGTGATAGTTCTGGAAGATCAGAATCTCAAATTGGCCAAGGTAAGAGTCCTGCAGTTTTCTCTGCAGTCTAAAGACTTTGCAGTGACTCCCGTGGAGCTACGAGCTCCCTTTTTATGGGAAGCTTACGAATTAATTCAATCTGGTGATAAGCAGCTCTAACCTGAATTTATTTATGATATTAGGTGCCTGTCTGTATGTTTTTTACAGACCAGTGTTGTATATTTAAATACAGTTAGTCAAGTTAGCCTTGACTAACTAACAGTAGGTAAGCAAATCTTTTCTGGTACTTTGTTATGCCGGACAGTATCAAGTTACTTCACAAACAGGCTTCCCTTTTGGCTTTGAAAGGGTTGTCACATACAAATCTGTAAGCCCCTCTTTATTGGAGTATTATCTGTAATCCTGAGTGGGTTTGTTTCCTTCCATGTTTCCTTGTTGCAGTAGTAGGCACCAATGACATGGACATCTTTAAGTACAGTCAACTCTGAAAATTTTCCTTTAATTTCAGCAGCTGCCTTAACAATAACTTCTCAATTCTGCAGGAAAAGAAACTGTTGGAAGACAGAATGTCTGAATTTACAACAAACCTAACAGAGGAAGAGGAGAAATCAAAGAGTTTAGCCAAACTCAAGAACAAGCACGAGGCCATGATCACAGACCTGGAAGGTGACATTTTTTTGTATATTTTAAAAAGCAGATCCTGCAGACAAATTGTTTGTTCAGTTTTGGGTGGTTTCTTGTTTAAAGCTGGGGAATTTCAATTTCATTTCTAAAGCTTGAGTCTCAATCTGGTTTTTGAAGGGTTAAAAATTAGTCTATAGTGTGTATGCTATTGATTGGTTTGACAGAGCTGTTCAGTGGCTGGGTGAAGGTTATGTGCCTTGTCAGCTGAGCCCGTGATCTAAATAAAAGTTCTTTCCGAAGCAGCAGGCCAATGGAGAAGAGAAGCTGGTTTTCTTTCCTCTCCTACTGTGGAAGGGTCTCCACCTTTCTACTTCCAGCAGCATCAGTTTGTCAGGGTTAGTGTGGGTTTTGATGCTCTGTTTGTGCAAGTTCTTCAGAGTTCAAGCTCAATGCACTTTATCATGGGGCTAACCAGGTCAACACAGCAGGAGATAGCCTATTTAGTTGCAGTAAAAGGAGAGCAGTCCCTGTGTTCAGCATCACTTAATGAGTGCAGTGTGGTGTGGGTGTTGGGAGAGACTAGCATTGTGCTTGTTGTTTATTGTTTTTTTACAATGAAGTGGGGAAGGAGGTTTGAATGGAAAATGAGGGAAAGGAAAATTGCACATGTATCTTTTAAGTGCAAAATATGCGAGCCGTCTGCATTATCCTGACATAATAATGCACTCCAGCTAGTTTTTACAGTTGTATTACCAGGAAAGATATTATTGCCTGAATAGCTTTATCTTCTCTGCCTTGCACAATGTTCTTTGAATGACTTTGTGTCATTGTGCAACTTACTTTGTCCTTATCTCCATTAGAACGTCTTCGACGTGAAGAAAAGCAGAGGCAAGAATTGGAAAAGACTCGTCGAAAGCTTGAAGGAGACTCCAGTGATCTGCATGACCAGATTGCTGAGCTGCAGGCTCAGATTGCAGAACTCAAAATACAGCTGTCCAAGAAGGAAGAGGAGCTGCAGGCAGCCTTAGCTAGGTGAGAATCTGACCCATGGCACTGCCACGTTAGGAAGTATTTCTTCTAGTCGTGTGTCTCTTTGGAATCTATGTATTTCAGTCTGTGAACTGGTAGGATTCATATCCTTAGCATCAGAGTTCTTTGGCTGTTACTCACTGCCACATTCTCTGTACAGACCTAGACTATCCCTGCAACAAGTTTTGCTGTAGGATTTCAGAGGGTGTTAAAAAATAGTGGCAGGGCACTGTCTCTCTGTGGTAGTTGCTGTGTTTCTCTGTTCAGTGAAGTGTCCAACTTCCATTGTAAAATGGTGCTTTTTCTTCTGCTTCTGTTCTGCTTCTGTTGTCAGTCTTTCTCTGTCTCCTTCTTTAAGGTAAGTAATTGTGCTCTCTGAAGTATTGAGAGTTAGAACTTAGAATTTTGTGGGTGATCTATGGATCAAAATTTGAAAGTAATCATGTAGAGACGATCTATACCAGCTTTTTTTCTGGATTATTCTTGTAGGACAGGTGGTTTTCATTTCTGTATGCTTTAAATCTGGCTCTGACCAGAGCTCTATGTTAAACACAGGGTGGAGGAGGAGGCAGCTCAGAAGAACATGGCCCTGAAAAAGATCAGGGAACTCGAGTCCCAGATCACTGAGCTGCAGGAAGACCTGGAGTCAGAGAGAGCTTCAAGGAACAAAGCCGAAAAACAGAAACGAGACCTGGGAGAAGAGCTGGAAGCACTGAAAACAGAGCTAGAAGACACTTTAGATTCTACAGCTGCTCAGCAGGAGCTCAGGTAACTCCAACATGTAGCTGTGTCGTATAGTCTGGTTTTGTTTTTGACTTCTTTGTTAAAAAAAATGCAAGTCTTCATCAGAGCATGCTGGTTAGCAGTCTTATGGCTACAGAAGGAGGCAGTGTGCAAGCTGTAGTCAAGATTGCATTCCCTTATCTGATGTAAGAAAGTTAGTTTGTTCTGTAACCTTAGTGGTGGTGACAGTCCAAACATTCATGCTTTCTGATTTGATTCTTAGCTGAAAACAACGTTGTGAGCTTGTAGTTAAGAAGGGTTCAAAGATAAGTGTTAACTTTGAAAAGTGCATTTGTAGCATGTAGGGCTAAACAAACCTTGGTGTTTTTCTGCATTAGAGATGCTGTTTGTGGATATGCACATCTGTTTGATTCTCTCCTTGGCATCTAAATAAAAGCTGTGAATTTTGCAGGTCAAAGAGAGAACAAGAAGTAACGGTTTTGAAGAAGACCCTTGAGGATGAGGCGAAGACACATGAGGCTCAGATCCAAGAGATGAGGCAGAAACATTCACAAGCCATTGAAGAATTGGCAGAGCAGTTAGAGCAAACCAAACGGGTATGTGGAACAGGGAATGCAAGACCAAAGCAGTCAGCCTCTCTTGAAGTGATTGTAGTGATAGCTGCTCTATGGCAGTGTTTTAATACATAAAACTAGGTTTCTGATGCACATGCTCTTCGTTCCCTGGTAGATCACTTTGCACTATGAAGCATATTACAGTTGTTTTAAGTAGTTGCACTCAGTCATTTATTCCCATCAGGCATCTTATACTGAATAGCCAAAATATTGTGTAGTTCTTTTTCACTGCTAGCATTTGCTGAGCTGTACGACCTTTAATTTGGAAATCTGATGGTGCAAGACTATCTCCTTTATTGTTGTCTGCTCTGATTGTTTAATTGTCTCCTGCTTATCAGGCATTCACATTGCTTTTTTTCTGAGTAAGCAGTCTAAGATTTAGCTGTTAAACATGCAACGTTAGTTTGTTGGAATAATTTGGAGGAAAAAAAAAGCGTAATCACTCACTGGATGCATTCTGCTGTATCTTCTGTCTGAGGTATTTTGCTGTTTTTTTCCTCCCCTCCAGGTGAAAGCAAATCTTGAAAAAGCAAAACAAGCTCTGGAAAGTGAAAGGGCTGAACTGTCCAATGAAGTAAAGGTACTTCTGCAAGGCAAAGGGGATGCAGAGCACAAGAGGAAAAAAGTAGATGCTCAGCTCCAGGAACTGCAGGTGAAATTTACAGAAGGTGAAAGGGTGAAGACAGAATTGGCTGAGAGGGTGAACAAGTTGCAGGTAAGTGGCATGGGTTTTCCTTATCTTCTGTTGTAGCCAAGGAATAGAGAGAAAAGAAGGTTATAGGGTGGTACCTTCCTATGGTTAAATTGAAAATCTCTCGTTCCTCCAGGGGATAAAGTTCCTACAAAAAAGCACAGGCATGGTTTGCTTCCCAAGACTCAGCAAACTCCTTATCTCATTATCGGTTCAGGCCATTAGGACTGATGTCATTAATGAGCAGCCCTGAGAAGATGCTTCCCTTCAGTGTGCAGCAGTTTGTACTGTACTGTTCTGTAACCTTTCAGCTACTTGTGAGCCTAGACTGGCACAGTCT
This sequence comes from Centrocercus urophasianus, assembly GCF_019232065.1. Classification (NCBI taxonomy): domain Eukaryota; kingdom Metazoa; phylum Chordata; class Aves; order Galliformes; family Phasianidae; genus Centrocercus; species Centrocercus urophasianus. Next base: position 1,974,725 of record NW_024885344.1, read on the forward strand.
GCTGATTTGGAAGAATGTATCTTGATAGTTTGTAGTGTGGTTGATGGTGAAGAGGATTGACTAAAGGGAGATGTTGAAATTCAGGATTTTCTCCAACTCTCTTCAAGATAAACAAGAAAATCTTTGGTTCACACCAAGCATTGTCTTTTTTGGTGGGCTATCATTAGATGTTTAGCACTGCTGGCATATGTGTACTCTTCTGGAGTCTGAAAATGTAATTTGGAGTATCTTCATCCAGTCCTGAAGCAAACCATATGTGATAAAGACATAAAGGATGTTGCAATAGAGCCTCTTTTGGATTCTTCTTATTTCATCTCTATTTCATCTGACACGTTTCTTCTCCCAAGAGATGACACACATGCCTTACTTCTGAGAAGTGCCTTGTTTTTCATTTTCGGGTCTTGCAGCTGTTCGTGGCTTTGTTCTTGCTGATGCACTTAATAAGTGATACTCTCATCTCTCCTTCAGGTTGAGCTGGACAATGTCACAGGCCTTTTGAACCAATCTGACAGCAAATCAATCAAATTAGCAAAGGACTTCTCTGCTCTGGAGTCACAGCTTCAGGATACTCAGGTAAGAGCTTCGGAAGCCAAGGCATCCATATCATCTGTATATCTTACATCCACTGTCACAAATGATCTCAAATAAAGTGAGAAAACAATCTGGACTGCTGTTAAGAACTGACTACACAACACTTCAGAGGTGGCTCTGGCTGTGTTGCTGAGGGGCTGTGCTGCATGGTATCGAGAGCTTTTCTACAGAAACAAGCACTTTATCTTCCTTCTGCTTCTTCAGTGCATGCAACATGCTTAGAAGTCTTTCCATGCTTTCCATATCTTAGAGGTCTTCCTCCATGACCTTTCTTCTTGGGCATTCTTTGTTGCTAGTACTGAGCTGCAATGCTAGATTCTTGTGTTTGATGTTTTTTCTAATTTCCCTGTGCATGATTTCTAGTAAATCCATAAAGTTAAAGAGAAAAAAAATCATTTCCCATTGGATAATGGGGAAGAAACAGATTCAAATATCTGAGTATTTTTTCCAAGAAAATTCATGCATAATCTTACATTCTGGGATTGAACAAAATAAAATTGTTTACTATCACTAGAATGTGGATCTTTTGGCAAAGCAATGGAGTACCATGCAGAAGACTGGGAGGGAAAGGAAGAGTGCACCAAGCCTTAGATATTAAGTAAATTTGAATGGGCACTGGTGTTCTATCTTTTAAAATACAGTCCCAAAGATAATGCACAATTCAGAAGTTACACACTAGTTTGAAGATTGGTTTCTACGAGTCATTCAGCTTAAGTACTGGCAGCAGAAGTTAGTAGATGTTGTTGGTGCCCCAATTTGGTAAATGACTGCTGTCTTTGAATTCTGCTGAGAGTTAACTTGTTGTTAACCATGGTAAATCTCTTTATCCTGTTGTCCATTTCTGTGATACTTGAGTATGAGAAAGTTGTGTAGCAGAGTATGGCCATGTGGAAAAGCTTTTTAATGCTGTTTGTGCTACTCAGAGGACTCCAGAAAGGACTGTGGGTAGCTGTGTGCAGGAAGGCAGTACTTATGTGGCAAAGAAGTTTACTTTAATCATGAGAGTGTACAGAGAATAGGACCTTTGTCAGTATTTTGTTCCTATACAGACTCAGTAGAAGATAGTTACTTAAATTCTATGTTCAATTGTTTGATCTGTGAAATGACTAGCATAATTAAACTAAACTTCAAAAGTATTCCTGCTGGAGAGAATGACTGAAGATGGTGAGCCTTTAAATCCTAGGAGATGTGCTGAGTTCCTCTTGGTACTTGTATTGTAGGAGCTGCTGCAGGAGGAGACTCGCCTAAAGCTGAGCTTCAGCACCAAACTGAAGCAAACAGAGGATGAAAAGAATTCTTTGAAAGAGCAACTGGAAGAAGAAGAGGAGGCAAAGAGAAACCTAGAGAAGCAGATCTCTGTTCTTCAGCAACAGGTACAGTCTACCTTCCATAAACCAAACACTTGAAAGGAGAGGAAGTGCAAAGTGCAAGTCTGACTTGAAGGCAGTAAAATGCAAACGCAGTGCAGGCATCTAATGAGAGAACCTTTGATGGACAAAGGTGATCCTGCTTACTTGAGTGAGTCTCTGATAACCATCATACAAACTGTAGGTTTCTACCCAGGAATTCCTTTGGAATCATTGATGCAGTGTTAGTGGTTGTAGATGATTCCTTCAGAGCTCAACAGACTTATTTCCTCAGCTCATCTGGTGTCAGTAAACCACATACTGTGTTGTGCTATGTGTGGTGAGGTTCACGTGCAGTCTTTTCTGTCCTTCAGGCAGTAGAGGCCAGGAAGAAGATGGATGATGGTCTGGGCTGCCTTGAGATAGCAGAAGAAGCCAAGAAGAAGCTGCAAAAGGACTTGGAGAGCTTAACTCAGCGTTATGAGGAAAAGATAGCTGCATATGACAAGCTGGAAAAAACAAAGACCCGCCTGCAGCAAGAGCTGGATGACATCGCTGTGGACCTCGATCATCAGCGCCAGACAGTTTCCAACCTAGAGAAGAAGCAGAAGAAGTTTGATCAGGTATGACTTCAGTCTCAATCCATTCAGTGTAGGTGCATCTGACTTGGCAGGTTTGCCTCCAAGTATATCTAAACAGTGCTGTTTGGAGAATGTATGTTTTTTTCTGAACTGAGGTATAGCATATAAAGTGGAGAGAGAAGCTGTCATAGAGGGAAACTTGTTTTGTTTCATACACAAGAAGTTTAGAGATGTGCCTTTTCCCAAAGGGCTTACATTTATATTGACAACAACTTCAAGTTGTAAATGTTGGCTGCAGTTTATGAGGAGCTGTTGGAACTGATATGTTAGATGCCTAGGGAATCAGGTTTATTCACCGTGGGGTCAGCACATTATTGAAGATGGGATGGTATGCATTTTCTGAAGACAGTTTTTCTTGATTCTTTCTGTCCATGGCAGAATGCTACTTAGAAGGCAGTAACAGAAAAGGTGCATGTTTACCTTGTTAAAAATGGTTTAGTGATTTCTCAAAATTCTGTGCTCCTGTAGCTCTTGGCAGAGGAGAAGAACATCTCTGCCAAATACGCAGAAGAGAGGGACCGTGCTGAAGCTGAAGCCCGTGAGAAGGAGACAAAGGCCCTTTCCCTGGCCAGAGCCCTTGAAGAAGCCATAGAACAGAAAGCTGAGCTGGAACGAGTCAATAAGCAGTTCCGCACAGAGATGGAAGACCTGATGAGTTCAAAGGATGATGTTGGGAAAAGCGTAAGTATGGAGCTAAGGTATCTGCACAAGAGATGTCACAAAGACAATATTGTTAGTTTAATGCTGCAAAATACTTATGCTAGTGTGAACATGAAGAATTGTAGTAGAGAGAACTGAACGCTTTTGAGGATTCGTGAATGTTAACATTTGTATTACATTAGTGAGCAGGAAAGTTGAGTAGGAAGAGCCTGGAAATGACTCAGATGACGTGATGGTAAACTGAGACTTGTATTGTGATGGAGAAGGTGTGATGTGAGATGATTTAGAGGCTCTGGCAAAGTGAAGGTCGACCTCTCACAATGACTAGTGATAGGAGTAGAAGGAATGGACTCAAGTTGCACTGAGGGAGGTTCAGGTTGGTTACCAGGAAAAATTTATTCTCAGAAAGAGTGGTTAGGCACTGCAATGGGCTGCCCAGTGAGGTGGCGGAGTCACTGTCCCTGCAGGTGTTCAGGAAACATTTAGACATAGTACTAAGGGACCTGGCTTAGTGGAGAGATACTGGTGGTAGGTGGATAGTTGGACTTGATGGTCTTGGAAGTCTCTTCCAACCTTAGCAATCATAATCCATGTGGCAGCTTGCAGCTATGTGAGCAGCTGGCTCGGAGGAATATCCCTGCATTAATATAAGGAACAAATACAGAGTCCTTGAGTCTTGTCTTGAGTAGCTGCTCTCGGGCTTTTTTGTTCTTAGGATAGGTGAAACTGGGTTTCCTCTTTGAGAAAACCCTGTGTGTGGTACTGTGCTGTAGGTCCATGAGCTGGAGAAGGCTAAGCGAGCCCTGGAGCAGCAGGTGGAGGAGATGAAGACACAGCTGGAAGAGCTGGAGGATGAACTGCAGGCCACAGAGGATGCCAAACTGCGGCTAGAAGTGAACCAACAGGCCATGAAAGCACAGTTTGACCGAGACCTCCTGGGACGTGATGAACAGAATGAAGAGAAGAGGAAACAGCTGATTAGACAAGTAAGAACTGCTTTGTAAATCCTGAAAGCGTTCTGCAAAGGCATTTATGCCCAAAGATGGTTCACAGTGCCAATCCACTCATCACTGTTAATGATAACTGTCCAGTCAGTGCTGCAAAGGCTTTCCCTTGTATGCATGATTTTTCAAAGAGCCTTTGCCTATCTGAAGATCCCGTGTTGCTTTACTTGTAAGGAATGTCAACCCTCATCCCTCTGTCAGGAGGGATTAGAACAAGTCACGTGCTACACTTGAGTGCAGTTTGTAAGGTGGATGTGAAAAGGAGCTTTGGGGAAATCAAGGAGCTGAAACACTGATGCCTAAATTTCTGTGTACAGGTGCGGGAGATGGAGGTGGAATTGGAAGATGAACGAAAACAACGTTCCATTGCTGTGGCTGCCAGGAAGAAACTAGAGCTGGACCTGAAAGATCTGGAAAGCCATATAGACACTGCTAACAAGAATCGTGATGAAGCCATCAAGCAGCTCCGCAAACTGCAGGTGAGGAACTGCAGTTGTTGTAGCTGTCAATGTAGAGTGTATTTACCCAGGGAAATGAGATACAAGATTTCACCTCCTGAGAACCAAGCTTCAGTGTCACAAGAGCAGCAACTTGGTAGCAATTTAACAGGAAAGATTTATTGGCATTTCAAATATCCTTCTAACCCCCTTCTGCCTGTTTAATTCCCTGAGAGACAAGCTGCTGGGAAAGTCTGCTCGAGTGCTTGCCTCATATCAGTGTTTCTGTAAAGGATTATGGAGTTGCAGGGCTACAGAGACTTAAAAGAATATGTAGGCCTTCTCCTGCCTGAAACAGTTCTGTCATACTATTCTAATTCCTACAGGCATGTGTCTGATCTGTTCGTAGGAAAAACGCCAAATCCTCCCTTAGGCCATCCTTTCCACTGCTTCACTAGAAAGCTTCCTGTACTCCTCCCTCCCCATATCTAAGAATTGTTTTCCCCTGCAATTTAAGCAACTCTGTTTGCTTCCGTTACTACTACTTCTTGTTTCTCGTGAAATGAAGCTAGATGATTCCTTCCTTTTACAGCAGCCTTTCAGGTAGTGAAGACTAATGAAGTCCCCACTTCCACTTTCCCTCCCTGTATTTCCTGTAAGATAAACGTAAGCGTTTGTTCATGCAGATGCTCTGAAATCCATCCATTTTTGTTCTCCTTTTTCAGGCACAGATGAAGGATTACATGCGGGAACTGGAGGACACGCGTACCTCCAGAGAAGAGATTTTGGCTCAGGCCAAAGAAAACGAGAAGAAGTTGAAGAGCATGGAGGCAGAGATGATCCAATTGCAGGAGGTAATGGCATATGCATGCAAATCAAGGGTTTGTTTGTTTTCTTGACCAGGAACCAAGCATGACGGTTTAAGCTTGAACAGTTGTTCTTTTCCTTTCTTTTGTTTTTTTTCCCACTCTGCTCAAATATAAGGTCTCTTTCTAATTGCAGAATTCGGTCCTTGCTTGACAGCTGCAATAGAAGTGATGCAAAACAAAGGAAGTTGTGAAGTGGGAGGGAAACAAGCCAGGTCTTATAATTCAGTCTGGATCTAGCTAGAGGCTGTACCACCCATTACTAGTAACTTCTTTTTCCTATGCTGCATTAGTTAGTTGGTCACTTCCCTCTGCTGTCTCGTTTTCATTCCAGGAACTTGCAGCTGCTGAGCGTGCCAAGCGCCAGGCCCAGCAAGAAAGGGATGAGCTGGCTGATGAGATTGCCAACAGCAGTGGTAAAGGGTGAGTAATATTCCCTGCTCAAGAGTGGAGGAGCTGGTTGGAGAAAATACTTTGCAGGCTGTTGTTAGACTGCAGTGTGTACTGCATCCTCTGTGCTTTCAGAAGACGGAGCTTATTTTATAAAATGAGAAGGGGCAGGTTTTCCCCCAAGGCATGAATGCTGCCAACATCACGTGAATGTCTGTGTGTCCTACAGAGCGCTGGCCATGGAGGAAAAGAGACGCCTGGAAGCTCGGATAGCACAGCTGGAGGAGGAGCTGGAGGAGGAGCAGGGCAACACTGAGATAATCAATGACCGGCTCAAGAAGGCAAATCTTCAGGTACTTACGCGGGCTGGATGTGTGAGCAGATGCTCTCTAACCTGTGTAAATTGTCAGACTGTGCTCTGAAAAATGTCAGCTGCTGCTCTGTGGATGTTACGGGCCCTGGAAAGTCTGTAGACATGAGCAAGGTGAAACACCTGAATGCCACAACAGAGAAAACGTGGTGGGCAGTTGGAGCTCATGTTAACTCACTGGTTCTGATCCTGGAGTATTAAATGATTTTGGTAGCTGGAACCATCTCCAAAGTCTATCAGGAATTTCCGGTCCTTTTTTCTTTTTTTAAATTGAGGATCTATGAGAATTATGTTCTGCAGTGTGCTTTTCTATCTTGGCCTGCTGAACAGTGCCACAGTGTGTTTGGAAAGCGGCTTTTTCGCCAGTTCTATGCTTCTTCAAATGGACTTTCCATATGGAATTTGTTAGGCTGCTATAGAAACAGTGATCCTAATCTGTCTGTTCTCTGCTGTGCTTTATCTTTCCGACTTTAGGAGTCAGGCATGCTGTTCTGTTAGCTCTCTAAAGCCAAGAACCTAGGCTGATGGTTTTCCAAGGGGTGGCTCTACTCCAAAGAACATAGCTCTCTACTTGACTATCAGCCAGAGCCCTGGGTTGGAAGTGGATCGAGTTTTTGCCCTTTCATCTTTGAAAGTCAGTAGTTTTAGGCTGCTTCTTTGTAGCTGAAGCAGACAGACAGCAAGTAAGCGATAGATCAGTAAAGCACATATATTGAATTCGCTTGCCTTCAGGATGGATGCAGTTCACTAGGTCTGGTAATTATTAAGTTGTTAAGTGCCAGACTGCTCCTTCACCCAAGAGAGGCACGTGATTGGCAAACGTAGTACTAAGAGGAGGTTGAGAAGCCTGTTTTTCAAGTAATTACTTTAAAAAGTTGGAATAAGCTAAGAAATTTTGAGAAGTAGTTTGTATCTCTGTCTACAGACAGCTCCTCCTGTAGCAGAGCTATCCCAGGTGTTCAGCTCACCCTGAGGGTCCTTTTTCTTTGCACATCAGCACGTGTCTGAGAAACAAATCAGCCCTTCAGGCTGGGACACCCGATATGCTCAGCGCTGCTTCTCTCCACAGATCGATCAGATGAACGCCGACCTGAACGCTGAGCGCAGCAATGCCCAGAAGAATGAGAATGCTCGCCAGCAGATGGAGCGCCAGAACAAGGAGCTTAAGCTTAAACTGCAGGAGATGGAGAGTGCAGTGAAGTCCAAGTACAAGGCTACCATCACGGCCTTGGAAGCCAAGATAGTGCAGCTGGAAGAGCAATTGGACATGGAGACCAAGTATGTCCTGGCCAGAACCCTGGTTGTTTTACAAGCACCCAGGAATTTTAAGCCCTTCTGAGCCAATACTAACTTGTCAGTATGAGGGGCTCACTGTAGAGGTACTGGGTAGTTCTTCCTTGCCCTCATTGTAGAGACTTTTAACTTCAGCCAATCTTAACCAGTCCTAAAGCAGCAGCTGTGATTGCGCTGTTGCTGCTCCTCTATAGCTTCAGGAAAAAGTATCTGTGGTGGCACCAATACTTTTTGGTACCTATTAATCATCTCTAGGAAACATCGCTTCCCATCCTTTTTTTTTTTTTTTTTTTTTTTGGTAATCAAAAATTAGTGTGACTTCTGCCATCCTCTTTGTTTCCAACTTACCCGTGTCAGGTCTTCTGGCTGGGGACAGCGGGGGATAAATTCATGTCTGAGCTGTTGGCTGTATTTCTGTGCAGGGAGCGCCAGGCTGCCAGCAAGCAAGTGCGCCGTGCCGAGAAGAAGCTGAAAGATATATTGCTGCAGGTGGATGATGAGAGGCGTAATGCTGAGCAATTCAAAGATCAGGTGTGTGTGGTTACCTACAGCACTGTAAAGTCTGCTGGTGGGAGGGTTTCCCTTCTATGGTCGAGGCATCCTCCGTATTTAAGAGAAATTTAAGAAAAGCTTGGAGCTGTCAAGTCCTAGGCAGCTTCTTTCAGGAAGGGGAGACTTGGGAAACTGTTCTTTTTGCCACTGTGCTGTAAGTGAGGGAACACTGATCTTTATCCCTGCCCGTTCTCAGGCGGACAAGGCGAACATGCGCTTGAAGCAGCTGAAACGGCAGCTTGAGGAAGCAGAAGAGGAGGCCCAGAGAGCCAACGCGTCCCGCAGGAAGCTCCAGCGTGAACTGGACGATGCCACTGAAACAGCTGATGCAATGAATAGAGAGGTCAGCTCCCTCAAGAGCAAACTCAGGTAAGGCAGAGCATTGGGTGCAGTACCTTGGCAGCCGGCGCAGCATAGGCTTGCTGCAGCTGCCCATGGCAAACAGTCTGTTTTCTCTCCTTTTTCCCAAGCCCGCCGTGTCTGGTGAGCGCAGTAAATCTTGTGTTATGTAGTATCTGACACCCTGTGTGTCTTTCCCTAGGCGTGGGGACCTGCCCTTTGTCGTCACACGTCGGCTTGTGAGGAAGGGTACAGGAGAGTGCTCCGATGAGGAAGTGGACGGCAAGGCAGAAGCTGGTGATGCCAAAGCTACTGAATAAAGTCCTCTCATTGTGCCCAGGTTACACATGATGGAATGACCCATCCACCCTCCCCTTTTCCATTGGACTTTCTGCAAACCCTCTCCTCTTAAATTGGCTGGGGATCTGCAGAGCAAGTCCAGCTCTGTGTATCTGGAGCCATCGGGCATCTGTGTTCCTCGTTTCCTCCTCTTTCCAGTTTCCTAATCCTCTTTGTATTTAATGCCAAAGAGTTGGGGCTCTAAAATCTGAATGGCAGTTTGGCATCTACAAAGTCGTGTAAGACTGTCTGTGCCACGTCTGCTGAAGAATCCTTACACAATTTGGAGGGAGTGGGGTTAGGGAAAGATTATTTTTGCTGTAAATCTCCTTTTTGTCTTCAGATGCTAGCTGCAGGGAAGCTCCTTCCTGTATTCTTTCCCCTCCCTCTTTGTTTGCTTTCGGCAATCATGTTCAGTGACCTCAGACTTCTGCCTCTTTTAATCTGCCCACCCACACGGTTTGGGAGCAGTTTCAGGAAAAACGGTGTGCTTTGGCCATGGCAACTCACCCTTTCTTCTTTCACACGATTCCAGGGAGGGGTGAAGAGGGAAACCCCTCTTGGGACTACCTGGAGGACTTGCCAAAGTTGTCTTTTTTTTTTTTAATTTCCTTCCCCTTTCTCTTTTTTCTTTTTTTTTTTTTTTTTTTTTCTTTTTCCCTTTCCTCCCATCCTTTCTCCTCGTTTTTACTGTCTGGACAGATCTCTGAAGTGCAATGATGTCCTGTTAGTGTCTCTGCCTCTGAGCGGTTTCATCTAAGGTAGTGTGGACCAGTAGTTAATGACAGGCTGGGGAAGCAGAACAATATCCTCATCCTTGTCTGAGAATCTCTAGGGACCAAATATATTTAATGGTAATAGAATCTAGGGGAATTTAATAGGGTAGTGGGCAGAGGGTGGGGATGAGGGGAGGGAAATCCCTCTTTTATTGACATGTCCAAGCCTCTTGCACCTGCTCTATAACCAGGGGTTGGGATTAGTTATTGTGCACCATTGACTAAGAGTATATTAAAAACCCTTTAATCTGCACAGATATATGTAAGGCCTTTGTATCTCTCGTAATAAGTAATTAAGATAAAAAATAAAGGTCTTTATCACTGCCTTTCTATTGGGACCATGGTTATATAGAGATAGTCTTTACTTTTCTACACCGTACACTGGTTGCTGGATTTACCTGTATTCTTAACCATATTGTATATGCTGCATTTAGACCTACTTAAGAGCAGAGTAAAAATAATTAAGTATGAAGCGCCACGCTGTATGCCTGGAGCGCTCTAAATGCAGGAGCCTCGTGTCCCAATTGCTGTCACAAGAAAGTTTTAATTTTTTTTTTATATATATATATAATAAAAGTGCCTTAGCATGTGCCTCAGCTGTGTGTCACCACTACAGTCAGTAATGGATTACTGGTGCTCCACTGATGTTACCAATAAAGATTATCCATGTGCTGCAATCTGTGTGCCTGCGTTGCCGTTCCCTCCTTCCCCAGGTGCAGTGAGGACCTCGTGCACCGCTCCCACAGCACGCCTGGTGTCATCACAGCGTCGGCCTGGGCCCGGCAGCAGAGCTGCACGCTTCCCTGATGCTGAAATTGGACGTCGGTGTATCGCTGTGGCAGCCGGCAGCGGCCAACGGCACGGATGTTGGAGGAAGACAACACACCTCTGCTGTGTGTGAGTGAGTGAGTGAGCGTGTGCTTCAGGAGTGTGAGCTGCCCGAAGTGTGGCGCTCTGCACCTGGGCTGAGCCGGTTCTGTTCCTGGGCTGAATGCGGTGTTTTGCAGCTACAAACCAATTCTCAGCTTTTATTTCCCATCTCTATAGTAACTGGGAAGTGAAGTTAGCGGAGGAGGTGATGGATGTCTCAACGTCTGTTTTATCAATGGATTGGCAAAACCTGCCCTTCGCTCAGCTTCTAGCTCATCCCCGAAAAATCCTACCTTTGTAACGTTTTGGATAGAATTGAATAAGGAGCTTGTGACTATATTCACGTTCTGATCAATGGCCGCTTCAGCTGCCTCAGGCCCTCCTGTTCTTAGGGTGGTACAGATTAAATCTGCTGGAGCAACCTCTGGAGCCCTGACCACTGCCTTGGCAGCATCACACCTGTGGCTGGGCTGGGGCCTGATCTTACAGCTCATCCATGGGCCTGGAATGGTCTCCAACTGGCAGAGGTTTAAACCTTGGTGAGAAAGAGCCTTGAGCAGCAGTGAGCCGAAGCGCTGGGGCTGCTGGAAAATGAGAACTTAGCCTACAGTAAAATAGCAAGAATCAAAGTGCTGCCTCCAGGGGGTGGCATTTGTCTAAGCAACGCTGAGAGCAGAAAAGGTACTGTCTCTAAAGCCTGAGTTGGGTAGAGGGGGAAAACACGGGGCATGCAGAAACGAAGCTCTGAAGATTGATCGTGCGTGACGGGTGCTGTGCTGGGGCCCTACCTGTTGGTCCTACCTCAGGGCTGACTGCAGAGTGTGTTGGAAGGACCCGAATGAGAATGGAGTACATGGATGTAGTTCTAGAAGATGGAGTGACTGGCAGTGACGTTTCAAGCATTCCCATCCCCGCGCCAGGCTTGTGCTGGCTCAAAGGTTCATGGGTCTGCTGTAAACCGGATCATTAAATATAATAACCCTGACTAAAAATAGTCCTCCTGGTGATGCAGGCTACAGCATGCACTTGTTGTAGCAGCAGATTGGAGCAGGCAGGATGATCAGCTGCAGGGATGTGGAGTCAAATAACCAAACCTGCAGCATCCCTTCCTGGGCTGAGGGTGGATGTCCTCCAGCAGAACTGCTTTCAGCTGAGCCCCGAGCCACAGCCCCTGACCTGCCAGGCTTGCGATGAGGATTTTGTCTTCCTGCATTTCTCCTCTATCTTAGATGCCTGCTCTGGCACTTGAGAGCCCAGCTGTGCTGCCTCCTTGAAAAGCTTTGGATGCAAAACTTGCTGTTGGACCTTATAGCAGTATTCCCAGCTTCAGAATAGAGAGTTGATGCTGGTTGATGGCTGCTTGCTGTCCGCCTGCACCGTTTTTTTTCCTTCCCCCTGATGCCAACAATGGGCACAAAAGCAGAAGGAAAAGGAGAAAAAAGCCTCCGGTCCTGAACTTGTGACTGCCCGAACCTTGCTGCCATTCTGAGCTGGTGTGGCTGGGCAAAGCAAGCAACTGAGCACCAAAGGGGAAAGAGAGCTGTGAAGGAGATTCTTCTTAGCCTAGAGAAGCTGTGGTGCCCCATCCCTGGAGATTCAAGGCCAGGTTGGATGGAGCCCTCAGCAGCCTGAGCTGGGGGGTGGCAGCCCTGCCTGTGGCTGGGGGTTGGGGTTGGGTGGGCTTTGAGGTCCCTTCCAGCCCACGCCATTCTGGGATTCAATGATCCTGTGATACACAGCTCAAGCAATGAGGGCCTGGCACAGCAGAGGGGAGATGCTGGCATCTTCATCATAGGCACAGGGCACTTCACGTCTGCAACATCCAAATGCACAGAGAAGGCCAGGTAATGAGCAGCGAGGTGAAAGCAGGGATGTCTTTGCCTGGATTACTGTTCTGGTGGAGGCTGCTGCCTGCTCTCCTCATTGCCTGGGATGCTGCCACCTGCACCTGCCCACAGCAGGCTCTGGCCCAGCACTATTGCTATCACTCGGCCCCAGGGAAGAACAAGAGAGGGAAAATGGAGAAGTGATGATGATGGAGCAGCTGGCTTCATGCTTCTGTTTTTCTCATCATTTAGCTCTGTGCTGTTAATTAATCTGAAATTATACTGCAGGGGGCTTCATCCGGCACGGCCTTAATTGACTTTTGATGGAAACCTCACTCAAGAGGGTGTTCTGACAGGGTGCATCACTCAGGATAAGTGGCTCGCTCTCCTAAACCCCGTTCTTAGGGAGAGAGACACAACTCCCATATCTGACTGTAAGGCTGGGGCTGAAGTGGAGCTCTGCAGACAGTTGATGGGGTGGTGGTGCCCAGGGGGGAGGTGTGCCTGGAAGCAGCCCGGTGCCAAACAACACAGGCACAGGGCAGCTGGGCCTGGAGCAGACTGAGCCCTGCTTTTCACAGAATCATGGAAGTTGGAAGAAAAACCTCTAAGATCACCTGGTTCAACTGCCAGCCCATCCCCACCATGCCCACTGACCATGTCCTCAGTGCCACATCCACACGGCTCTGGAACACCTCCCTGGGCAGGCTGTGCCACTGCAGCACCGCTCCTTCTGAGAAGAAATTTTCTCTGATATCCAACCTGAACTTCCCCTGAATTCACTTTTGGGTGAAGTGACGGCTTGATGTGGGGAAAAGAAACAGCTCTCGGAGCTGTGATTGAAGAAATGTGCTTCCTGCTCTTTGCTCCTGCTGTATCCAGGGAAACATCCTGTGTGCTGCCTTACAAAGCAGCATCACACAGTGCAGAGCCCACCTTCTACTTCTTTCCCCACAGTTCCTGGCACGGAGTGCTCCTGTTGCTGCAGTAGGGAAGGCAGCCTTCCTACAGCATGCTCCAAGGCACTGAGGCCACCTCTTCCCTCCAGAGCCCATTTTCCCATCTCTGCCCCGCTCGACAAGCAGGACAGGGCCCTGGCCAAGCCACTGGGCCCTGTGAGATGCTCCAGCCTCCTGAGGCCAGCTGATGGGCGCGTGTCAGAAGCTACTTTCAGTTCCCGCTCAGCACTTCCCCATGCAGCGCAGGGGGCTGAGAGGGCTGCATTCCTGATGCCAGACCAGACCCAACCTGCCTGCAGCAGAGGAGTTAGAACTGGATCATCTTTGAGGTCCATTCCAAACCAAGACATTCTACAATTCTAAATCTGAACATTTGTAAGAGAGAGGTTGCACCTCCTTCCATCCTTCTAGTGCCTCACACTGTGAAGGAGAGCCTTGCAGAAGGTTACTCCAGCCCATGTGGCAGGCTGAAAAGCTCCCCAAAGCACCTGGGCTTCTGCTCCAGCACATTGCTGGCTCGTGTTCAGCATGGCATCCACCAGCACCATGGGACCTTTCTGCCAAGTTGTTTTGCAGTTGGGTGGCCCCTTACGCGTATGTGTGTACAGCTGCATGGATGTGAGTTGGCACTGCGTGGGTACTATCCAGGGTAAAGTCCATTGTGCAGGTATTGTGGTTAACCTAAGCAAACAGTGCAAGCTGAGTGCCGCGGTCAGATGCAAAGGAAAGGCAGGGGTGCAGCTGGGACACCCAATGAGCTGCTGCCTGGAGAAGGGGAACCGGGGAGAAAAGGCACCCTATGCCTCTGAAAACCAGTGTCAGAGAGTCTGGGTGACAACCCTATGGTGCTGTGCAACGACGTGGCTATCGCTGGCACTGCAGCTGCCTTTATTTAGGTGCCCTACCTGCTGAAGGATGCACGCAGATTGCTTCCAGCTTTCCCCTCGTGCAGTCAGGGGCTCCACCGCAGTTTGGCAGCAGCCTCGTGTGTCCCCCTCTGCACTGCACCCAGGGTGATAAGGTTTTACTTTGGCTTCAGCCTGCAGCCCCGCTCTCCTCCCCGGCAGCAGCTCAGCAGGCAGGGCTGGGAGAAGGGGCTGGAGAATATGCCTAAATATGGCCGCGTTCCTGCGGGCTGCGGGGCCCCAGCAGCGCTGCGAGGCTCCCAAGGTCTGTGCAGCACCAGGAGGAGCTGCAGGCCCGGCCCCCTCCCGATGCGTTTGGATTTTTTTGCTGTTTCTCCTGCAGAAATCTGCAATCTATTGCCTGGGCCAGCAGGCTTGGCACCCTTTGGCCGCCCAGAAAATTGCATTAGGCGTTTGTGTTTCCTGTAGTGGATTATGGGTTGTCTGAGATTTCTGTAATTCAGGGAGAGAGAGCTTGACTTCTTTTTCAGTAGGGGCTCCAAATTGCATTTGAAATAATTGCGTTGTGCTGCAGGCAAGGGAGCGCTGGAGCGGGCTGATGTGCTCCCAGCAGCAGCTTCTTCCACCCACCGCTGTGTGCACCCAGAGCCCACACGGCCCTGCAGCTCTTGCCCAGCCCAGCAGCCCCTCGGTGACCTCAGGGACTGCAGTGATATTTCCTGGGCTGAAGGTTAAGCAAGAGCCTCGATGCAGCGCTGAGTCACAAGGGGAGGATTTGTCTGTGCTCTGACCATCGGTTATCTCATCCCAGCTGGCTCTGCACTCGTGCACACATCAGGTTTTTAGGCAAACTCCTAGGATTTGTGTGGATGTGACATCTATGGGGGATTTCCCTATGAAGTGGGGCTCCCCACCAGTGGGTGGTGGGCACAGAACGGGCTCCACAAGGCAGCGTTCACAGCCCCAAATATTTGGAGGACGTTCTCAGGCAGAGGATTGGAATTTTGGGTGTTCCTATGTGGAGGAATATCATCAGTTGGACCCGATGATCGTTACAGGTCCTTCCAGTTTAGTACTCCGTAATTCTGTGGCGTGAGCAGCTCACCCCATGGTCCCTGGTGTAGGAAAGCCAGGCCGAGCAGCCAGCAGGTGGAGGCACCCGTAAGGCACAGCGGGAGCTGCGATGCTCAGCATGCCTGCCCGGACACGTGGAAATATGGGCTGAAAGCTGAGACCAAGGAAAATCTGAGGAATGGAACTGGAAAAAGTCTGCGAGCGCGAAGTACACAAAGGGCTAAAACTTGAGCAGCAGAAGAGGAGGGGCCTGCAGAATGTTTGGAATAGCGAAAAGCTGGAGCAATGCTGGCAGCACGCTGTGGCACGGCTCCCGAGGCGCAGTTCGTGCTGTTGCAATTCAGCTCCGACAGCTGGGAAGCATCAGGGTGCAGCACACAGCCTGCACTCATCCCGTCAGGCAATGGAGCGAGAGGTGGTGCAGGGGCTGCTGGGGGAACACCCGTGAGCTGTGCAGGGCTCCGCTCCTCTGCTGGCTCAGCCTTGTTACAGCCCATCCTGGAATTTCATGTACAGCGACGCACGCTGAGGTGCTTCTCAGTAAACCAATTAGTAAGGGAGATTCAGCCTCGTCTCCAGAGATCAGCCATGTAGTAAATTGAGTTGTAGCTCAAAGCCCTATGAGCCATGGTGCTCGGTTGGAAACAAAAACAAGAATGACAGGATAAAAACCATTCTGCTCTTGTGATGGGTGTTTTGCTTTGCCCTTTGCTTTGTCTGCCCACTTCGCTGCAGACAAATGCTGTCTCCGGCTGGGCATTTGCACTCCTTCAGCAGCATATTTGGAAACAAGCAGCTGCAAGCAGTGATTAGCACTGCCTGCCCATGCACCCAGCACCCAGCACCCAGCACACAGTGCAGGGGCTGCTCACCGCTACCTGCTGGGAGAGGGGAAGAGCTGCAGCTCCAGGGCATTAGATCGCATGGCTCAGAGTCCCTCCTGCCTGACCTTGGATGTCTCCAGGGATGGGACGTTCACCACCTCTCTGGGTGACGTGTTCCAGGGCTTACCACCCTTACTGTAAAAAAACTTTTCCTTATATCTAGTCTAAATCTCCTCTCTTTTAGTTTGAAACCATTTCCTCTTTCCTATCACAAGGTATCAAGGTGCTGAAGCACCTCTGCTTTGTTCGCCATTCTTACAGGCGTAAGCAGGGCAGGCAGAAGGCATTTTTATGCTAACTGCATAGATGCAGATAACTGCATCTGCACTGCAGGTGTTGTACTGTCTTTGCAGCATCAGTGTTCTCCAAACGATGCAACTTCTGTACACGATGCTGCCCCACAGAAAGCACGGACTGGCTGGCAATCAGCAGTGATTAAGGCACTGCAGCCATGTCTGAAGCAGGCAGGAAGATCATAGAATCACAGAGGGGCTTGGGTCAGAAGGAATCTTAAAGATCATCGATTTCCAACCCTATGCCATGGACAGGGCTGCCACCCACCAGCTCGGTTTGCCCAGAGTCCCATCCAACCTGGCCTTGAATGCCTCCATGGATGGGGCACCCACAGCTCTCTGGGCAGCTGTGCCAGCACCAAATGAAGCATGGTGAGGCACTGTTTCCTGAAGCCATGTGCCCTCAGAGCAAGCAGTGGCACCCACGAAATTCCAGGCAACCAGTGTGTGCCGCTGCATCAGAGCAAGGTGTTGACAAGGACTGGCCTCCTCCAGGCAGATGAATTAGATCAGGTGACAAAACCTTTGCATCCTGTTGGCTTATGTTACATACGGATCAGTGACAAGAAAAGGCAACTTGTGCTAATAAAATTTTGGACCAAAGAGTCAGCCCAGAGATAAGCAAGGAGAAACATTTACTTGTGCCTGTTGATAGGGAAAGCTCTACCACTGCTTCCTGCATAACCAGGAGCAAAGTGCAGGCTGCAGCTCCACCTTGGCAGCGTGTTGTTACCTGCGGCTGTTGGGAAGAAAAGAGTCTGGCAGCTGGAGCTCAGCTGGCAGGAGGGAAACAGGAGAAATGAGGAGGGTTGGGCAAGCTGTTAAATGTCCCTGAGCCGCTTAGCAGAGAGGCAGATTCTAGTAGAAAGGAGAGGGGCACAGTTGCAGGAGGTTGCAAGGGTGAGAGAGAGCCACCCGGGATGAGCCACGATGAGCAGACGATGGCAGCAGCAAGGAACTTTTCCCAGTTGTGTTGGGGAGGAGAGGTTGGCTTTGAACTGTCTCCTAATGATTTCTATGCCTTTGGGTCAAAAACGAATAGCTGTGTTTGTGCCTCATTTCACTCCTGTGCCTTAGAGCTTGTGTGAGTCACTGTGTCTGTGCCATGCTCTGTGCTTCATGCATCTCTCGGGCATCCTTGCGGCACCCGATTCCAGTAGGAGCCCCAGCACGTATCCTTCAAGGAAACCCTTCATGGGATGTTTTTCTGAGAAAACAAAACAAAACAAAAATGAATCAAGTTTAATTGTAGAATGACACAAACTGGAGAAGAGGAGGCTCAGAGGAGATCTCGTCACTCTCTACAGTGACCTGAAATGAGGTTGTGACAAGGTGGGAATCAGCCCTTTCTTCCAGGTAACTGCAATAGGACAAGAGGGAATGGCCTCAAGTTGCTCCAGGGGAGGTTCAGGTTGGATATTAGTAAAGATATCTTCTCAGAAATAGCGGTGCTGCAGTGGCACAGGCTGCCCATGGAGGTGGTGCAGTCACTGTCCCTGGAGGTGTTCCAGAGCCGTGTGGATGTGGCACTGAGGGACGTGGTCAGTGGGCATGGTGGGGATGGGCTGGAGGTTGGACCAAGTGATCTTAGAGGTCTTCTCCAACCTTAATCATTCTCCAGTTCTGTGATTTTATGAATCAACTTCTGAGAGTTCTCTGGAAGGACGACGTTTCTTATAGCTGCCTCTTGGCCTGTCAAAGACAAGGCATTGGCAAGCACTTCACAGAATTGTGCATAATGGCAAACAGGAGTTCTAGGCAGGAGTGCTGTGCTTCAGAGAGAAAGGGTTAACAGCAGAGGCAGCTGTCTGGTTAGCAGTCTCAGATGGCACATACACATACCTAACAGGCAGCTGGGTTGTGTGAAAGGAAATCAACAGATTACGATTGTAGTCCCAGCTCCAAAGCTTTTTTGTGACTTCAGGAATGCTTTCCATCTCCTCTATTAAATTGAGATAATTCCCATCCCACAAGCATAGAACGAAGATTAATTCATTAATCTTTTCTTAAGTGGAAATGCACAGAGCCAGAGAAATACTGAGACAAAGCATCACGACAGAAATGACAGAGAGCAAGCACTAGCACACAGCACACCAGTGGAAACTGAGGGTTGGTTTGGCAGCGAAGGCACAGGAATTCTTGTTGACTATTCCATGCACACCACCACTGAGGCCTCTCCAGGATCTGCTGCTGCCCTGCCAAAAACGCCTTGCCAAGGGAGCTGCCCTCAACATCACCCATAGGGCAGAGCTGGTAGGGATGGGAGTAGGGGAGGATAGGTAGAAGTGGAGCAGGGTACCACAGAGCAACTCTGTTTTGCAGTATTTCTCAGGGAGAATATCAGACGTATCACAGATGTATGACTATCAGAGCGGACGGCTACCAAGTGCACACACAGATTTGTCTCCAAACTGTTTACTCCTAACCTGAATCCAGGCTGGATCCTGTAAGAAGCCACTTGAAGCATTCTGCAACATCTCGTGGGCAATATCTTCACCCGTGATCTCCATTGACAGCTGCCCCACTAAAATTAGGATGAAGATAAGGATGGAGACGCTTTTCTCCGAAGGAGCAGCATCCCAGCCACAAGACTTTCTGCTTCGTTTCGAGCTGAGGGCAGACTGAACGCGTGCCTTCAGTGTTGTTTGACAGCCTGGCTCACTTTATCAAACCCAGTCGAGATGAATGAGACATGTGTTTACCCTCGGTGGGCGAGCAGACTGAAGCTGCGTGTAATTGTCCTCTGGGTGCCTGCCACTCTGTGGGGATTTGTAATCGTTCTGAAAAAAAGAGATTTCCCTGTCACTGGAGGAGACAAACTGGCACCTCATAGCAAAAACATACCACTTAAAATAGCTTTTAACGTGGCCTTGAAGACTATTTTTGGATGAAGAAAAATGTGGTGTATGGGAAGAGTGGAGCCAAGCATTGTAACTGCTACTTGCAGCCAAAAGCTGTACGGTTTTCTGAATGTCAGCAGACCTGTAGGGACCCACCAAGACCACCTAGTGAGTGCCCAGGCTCCAGAACACCCTGGAGAAGTAGAGCATGGCTTCCTTGTGTGTGTGCTGGCACATTGTGACCACTGCCATTTCTGGCTGATTCCTTTTCATCTGGACAGGCTGGATCAATGGGCTGAGGCCACTGTATGAGCTTCAACAAGACCAAGTTTCGGGTGCTGCTCTATCACTGATCACAACCCCATGCAGTGCTACAGGCCTGGGGCAAAGCAGCTGAAAAATAGTGCAGAGGAAAAAGATCTGGAGTGTTGGTTGACAGCCGGCTGAACATGAGCCAGCAGTGTGCCCAGGTGGCCAAGAAGGCCAATGGCATCCTGGCTTGTATCAGCAGTAGTGCAGCCAGCAGGAGCAGGGAGGTGACCGTATCTCTGTACTCAGCTCTGGTGAGGCTGCACCTCGAGTGCTGTGCTCAGTTGTGGACCCCTCACTACCAGAAGATGTGGAGGACCTGGAGTGTGTCCAGAGAAGGGCAACAGAGCTGCGAGGGGTGTGGAGCATGGGTCTGTTGGGGTGCAGCTGAGGGAACTGGGGATGTTCAGTCTGGAGAAGAGGAGCTCAGGGGAAACCTTATTGCCCTTTACAATGACCTGAAAGGAGGTTGTGCTGAGGTGGGCATTGGCCTCTGCTCCCAGGTAACAGCCATAGCATGAGAGGGAATGGCCTCAAGTTGCACCAGATTTCTTCTCAGAAAGAGCGGTGCTGCACTGGCACAGGCTGCCCGGGGAGGTGGTGCAGTCACCGACCCTGAAAGTGTTCCAGAGCTGTGTGGATGTGGCACTGAGGACATGGACAGTGGGCATGGTGGGATGGGCTGGCTGTTGGACCAGGTGATCTTAGAGGTCTTTTCCAACCTTAACCATTCTGTGACCGTTTTCCTCTGACAGCGGTTACAAATAAGGGCCGATGTACGGCCTCAGGCTCCTGTTATGAGCAGTTACACAGCAGAAACACGCCGCGAGGGTCCCACAGTGGATCCAGAAAGCTGATCGCCGCTCACCCAGTCAGCGCATCCCACCGCCAGGGCTTCGCTCAGCACGGCCTTCCGAGGCGAAGCCACCAACCTCACCCCCCCAGGGAGCAGCCTCGGACCCCCGCCTTCCTCCCGCAGAGAAGGCGCCGCATCCCGGCGGAAGGCGGCGGGCACACCGAGGCCGGATCCAGGCGGCCATTTTCCAGCCGGCGCCGGGCGCCCCGTGCCCCGCCGCGGCCCCGCCCCGCCCCTCCGCCCCTCCTCTCCCCTCGCCCCGCCCTTCGCCGTTGCCGAAGGTTGCCGAGCGGGGGTCGCGCGGCTTCGACACCTCCGGAGATTGCCGAGGGGCTTCGGCCCCGCCCCGGCCGCCGTCGAGCCCGTGACCGAGGCGCTCCGGTGGGTCGGAGCCCGCTGCGCTCGCACGCGGCTCCTCCGCCCGCTCCTTCTCGTCGTTCTCCTCCGGCGGGGCCGGGCGGCGCGGTGACAGAGCGGGGCGACCGCGGCGGGGGGCGGCCGGGGCTCCGGCGGCGCGGATGGCGGAGGGCGGCCAGCCCCCGCAGCAGCAGCAGCAGCAGCCACAGCCGCAGCTCCTGACCGGCGGCGGCGGCAGCGGCGGGGCCGCCCGCGGCGTGAAGCGGGAGCCGGAGCT